>NW_020172293.1:2144919-2227067 GCF_003031525.2 Neophocaena asiaeorientalis asiaeorientalis | reverse complement strand
AGACCCAGGCTGCCCGCGGCTCGGTTTTTACAGGAACAGAAAGCGTGCCCAGGTCCCCCGCCTCCCTGGGTCTGTCGTCCCAGCTTTCGGGCTGACAAGGTCCTTGAATCCTTCCTGCTGACTTTTAGGCGCTGTTTATCCCAAGTAAATCCGCGAAAGAGCCTGCAGTAGAGGATGTTCTCGAAGTACGGCTGTGGGCGAAGCTATGATGTGTTTCTAAAATCCTCGAACTGCCCAGCCAGGAGGAGCTTGAAAGAGCCGTGCGGTGGCTTATCCCTGAACCATGCCCGCGGTTACAGGATGTAGACTGGGAAACAGGGCCTTTCCTTTACCCCTTTCAGGGCGAAAAAAAGAAGTTTTGACACATCATCTACTTTACCACTTTTGTAAGAACGTATGGTCAGATTTTAACTGTTTCAGGTTGCAGCTTAATGCCATCGCTCTTCCCAGATTCAGAAGCCTTCTTTCATGAATCTTTTGTTAATTCAACCCCTGATCCCAGCCTTCCCCGGAATGAGGGTCCCGGTTCTTTGTCTGTTCCTCAAGGGCCCTGCCCTCCCTTTATATGCATTCATTGCCCTGGTCTTTTCCCTCCCGCCTCATCCTTTGTAGCCCCACTCAGGTTTGAAGCCCCGAGCTGAACTCGGGCCCCTCCGAAAGACTATCTTGTTCATCTTCGGGTCCCGCACAAGGGAGGGAGAGGAATGCTGATTTCGCTTGGTTTGAGGGGAAAATAGTTCTCAATCACTCTGGGTTGGAAAAATGTTAGTCATTCCGACATGGCCGCGCTCAGCCCTGTTTGTCCTCTCCTATGTGCCAGCACGTGGAAGGAAGGCAGCCTCGTGGATTGCTGAAATTAGGTGCTGTGCTTGTGGACTGGCTCTCATAAACTGGGTGACAGTGTTTCCTGCACAGGTAAACATTTTCTCTCAGTAAGTGTCAGACGTCCTTGTTTCGGGCCATTTTTATAGTCTGACCTCTTTTCTCAAAGGTGAGGGACCATCTTTTATTTTCATTGTCAAAGACCAGGCCCAGGAAGCACCTTCACAACCAAAGTCATTAAAACTTCCAGAAACTGAAAAGTGGTGATCCAACTTCAGAGTTCAGAAGACTCTTTTGGGGACGCAGCCACCTGCCTGCTCGGTAGGTTATGGTGGAGAAGCTCTGTGTTCAGACTCAGACATCTGCACCAAGACACTCAGGTGAATATGCAATCGTTCACCAACTATGCCTTAAGGAATCCCACTGTCTTACTGCTGCAAAATCAAATTTACCCATAGGATGCTCAGTGTTGGTACATGGGCCTTAGGGACAAGAAACTTTAAAATAGGTTACAGATGTAGCTGCTCTACTGAAATCAAAAAGCTACTACTGGGCTTCCCTGGTGGCGCAGTGGTTGAGAGTCTGCCTGCCGATGCAGGGGACACGGGTTCGTGCCCCGGTCCGAAAGGATGCCACATGCCGCGGAGCGGCTGGGCCGTGAGCCGTGGCCGCTGAGCCTGCGCGTCCGGAGCCTGTGCTCCGCAGCGGGAGAGGCCACAACAGTGAGAGGCCCGCGTACGACAACACACACACAAAAAAGCTACTACTGTGTGCCCAGCCCAGGCACTGTGGAAGATGTAAAGGATATGGTAGATAAATCTTTCCTTAGAAAGGCCATTAATTAAATGTAAAATCCAATAGGTTCACAAGAAAAAAAAAAAGTCACTTACTTGAATGACAACAGGAATCTTAAGAATGCACACTCAAGAACATCCTGTAGAGACCCATAGGACATCCTATGAAGGATACAGAATGATGCACAAATCATTTTTTAAAATTCATTTTATTTATTATCTTTTTATATTTTGATAACATTTTGTGTGATCTAGTTATACTTCTATACTTTGGACAGCATTAATGTAATACAATATACATTTGATATCACAAATAGCATTTGCAAGAACCAATGATACCCAAGAATAACAAATCATTTGTCCAGACTTTACTCTTAATCTTGCATATGAGGACTCAGAGGCAAAAATTCTTTTTAAATCTCAAATTTCTGTTATGTGTCTAGTGCAATGGCTTCAGACCAGGATTCTGATTTTTCTAGCAATAATCCATATGACGTGAGCCACTGAGGCTAAGCCAATTACGTCCATCAATATGCCTCAATTTTCTCATCGGTGAGAGGGGCAATACATTTCTGCTCTACTGCATATGAAGATGAGATTAACATGAGCTAACATGCAAGAGAATCCTTTGAAGAGTGCTATAAAACTGTTATTAATTAATTAATAACTGTTATTAATTGGAGATGCTGTGACAATGTGTGACCAAATGTTTATAAAATTATTTGATGGGAAAATGACAGGGTAATTGCATTTTTAAGATGGGTGTAGGGTGACCAACCACGGACAGTTATAATCTAGGGACAAGATGGGACTAGTATGAGAATGGATACAATAGAAAGAGAAAATTATTAAAATAATGGAATTTTCCATAAAAAAGGATATTTTAGCTCAGATTGTCCATTTTCTGATACTCCCTTGAAGAAGCTGTAAGGATAAAGACGTAGATCTTTACAAAGTTAATAACCAGTAAATATACTTGCATTTTTTTGTCCTTCTCTTAATCCCCTTTTAGTTGGAGGTTCCTGCATTTTCAATTCTGAAACTGTCTAGTACCATTACCATGGTGTAAACACAAATATTTATGTTTACCTGAATTCTCCACCAGGCTAAAGACTTGGTCCTAAAAGTATATACTAACCTTTTGCCAGTTTGGTTAGTTCTTGACCTTTTGCCAATGTTAATCTGTTGTTGAAGGAGTGATTCAGTCTATGTGCTGAGTTGTTCAGAGCCAGTCACTCAGTGACACCAGATTCGAAATCCGGAAGGGCATTTAGTTTTTTGAGTCCTGAAACATGAAAATAAACAAAAAAATGCTCAGCCTGGGAATTGTGTTGAAATCCATAAACACGTGAAACTTAGTGACTCAGACTGTTAGTCACAGAGTAACTGATTAGAGTCTGGGTGAAATCCATTGTGAACAAAGGCCAGTAATAATGATGATGATATTCTGCTTTTTCTTAGTGCAGAACAAAACCCTTTACAAATGTTACAAGTACAAAAAAAAAAAAAAAAAGTGGAAAGATACTTTCTTCCAGATATTCAGGCTAAGTAAGAATCTTGCTACCTTTCAGGTATTTTTTTCCACCTCAACATAAATACAGAAAAAAATATAGTTGCAAATAATTGTAACACACAACAATTTAAGCAAAAGCCTAATTAGTATTCAATTAGCATAGCAAGCCCTCTTTCCTGGCTTCTTGTTTGAAGCAGACTGGATCCAATGTGTAGTCTTAGAGTAAAAAAAAAAACTGGCTCCATAACTGTTCTTACAAAGAAACCCAGGAGCTACATTCAGAATTATGTTTTGCATTATTCCACTTTCACTGGTAATTAACCTTCCACTGAAGAACACGGAGGATAAATTTGCCTGTTCTTTTGCAGTAATATCAGGCATGAGTAGTATCATCAACAGTAAGTGCTGGGCTGCTTCAGAGATATCCTCCCACTATCTCCCCATCTGACCGGAACAGGAATTGGATAGCTTCAGAGTAGAGGAATAATGTGTCCATGTGTTCCTCCAGATCTCAGAGTCCTGGCAGGAGACCTCAACTCTCTTGGCCACCATAAAGCAGTCATTGAAAGGACACAGCTGCAGGAACTAGAGGCTAAGGACTAAATAAATCCATAGTGCTGGAGGCACAAGTCATGTACATGACCCTAACACAATACCTTGTGGTTATGAATGAACGGATTAGCCTCTAATGGTGCAGTGGCAGCTTATGCAAAATTAATTGGTCACATGCACATACACACACAAAACAAGGAGACCTTAGTTGATGAAAACTTTTGCTGGTGTGGGGAGACTAAGGACCAAGTGGAATGGGAACTGAATGTTCTCTTGGCTGAACATGGATTCTCTTCAGATCAGAGTTGATATACGAAACCCACCAGCAATATCCCAGGAACTGATCCAGTTCTTGCCAGGTTCTGGGTGGTAGTTTAGGGTCGAGGTGGGGGGAGCTTGAGAAAGAGGCTGGGGAGAAGTAGTTTGAGGTCTGATGTTGTCTCACATGGGAAAAAAGACTGAGAAAGAAAAAGAGATTTGGACACGGACATACCACCTAGAGAAACACTTCCCAAAGTGTGTTTCGATTCACTTTTCTTTTTTTAAAATAAATGTATTTATTTATTTTTGGCTGGCCTTTCAGAGGTTGAGAAAGGCTTTAGCCATGTCCATTTAAGTTCTTTTTGCATATACATATATTTTTTTTTGCGGTACGCGGGCCTCTCACCGTCATGGCCTCTCCCGTCGCGGAGCACAGACTCCGGACGCGCAGGCCCAGCGGCCATGGCTCACGGGCCCAGCCGCTCCGCGGCACGTGGGATCCTCCCAGACCGGGGCACGAACCCGCGTCCCCTGCATCGGCAGGCGGACTCCCAACCACTGCGCCACCAGGGAAGCCCCAAGATAGTATTATTAACTGTAGTCACTGTGCTGTATATTAGATGGCCAGAACTTATTTGTCTTATAACTGAAAGTTGGTACATTTTGATCATTTCCTAATTTCCACCCCCACACCTTCAGTCCTTAGAAACAACTACTCTATTCTCTGCTTCTGTGAGTTTACTTTTTTAGATTTCATATGTAAGTGAGAGTATACAGTATTTGTCTTGTCTGTCATTTCATTTAGCATACTGTCCTCTGGATGCATCCATGTTGTCTGAAAAAGGAAGATTTCCTTCTCTTTTATGGCTGAATAATATTCTACTATATGTATATAGTGGAATATTATACATATATATGAAATGATATAATTTATATATAAAACAGGATACATTGTATATTATAATGGAATACATAACATAAATATAATCAATAACATAAAATATTTATTATATTCCATTAGATATATGGAAAGGTATTTCACATTTTGATGAAGATTGCATTGAGTCTATAGATTGCCTTGGGTAGAATGGACATTTTAACAATATTAATTCTTCCAATCCATGAACAAGGGATATCTTTCCATTTATTTGTGTCTTCTTCAATTTCTTTCATCAATGTCTTATAGTTTTCAGTGTACATATTTCTTTCACCTCTTTGATTAAATTTATTCCTAAGTATTTTATTCTTTTTGATGTTATTGTAAATGGGATTGTTTTCTTCATTTCTTTTTCACATAGTCCATTGCTGGTGCAGAGAAACACAACCGATTTTTGTATGTTGATTTTGTATCCTGCAATTTTACTGAATCTGTTTATTAGCTCTTAACAGTTTCTTGGTGGAATCTTTAGGGTTTCCTTCCTATATTTAAGATCATGTCATCTGCAAAGAGACAGTTTTACTTCTTTCTTTCTGAGTTAGGTGCCTGCTATTTCTTTTTCTTGCGTACTCTGGTTAAGATGTCCAGTACTATCTTGAATAGAAGTGGTGAGAGTGGGAACGTTTTTCTTGTTCTTGATCTTGGAGGAAAAGCTTTCCGTTTTTCACCACTGAGTATGATGTTAGCTGTTGGCTTATCATATATGGTCTTTATTATGTTGAAGTACATTTGTTCTATACTTAATTTGTTGAGAGTTTTTATCAGGAAAGGATGTTGAATTTTGTTGAACGCTTTTTCTCCAACTATTGAGATGATCATATTATTTTTATCCTTTACCTTGCTAATGTGGTATATCATATTTATTGATTTGTGTACGTTGAACCATCCTTGCAACTCAGGCATAGAATTCACTTGATCATGGTGTATGATACTTTTCGTGTGCTGTTGAATTTTATTTGCTAGTATTTTGTTGAAGATTTTTGCATCTATGTTCATCAGGGATATTGGTTTGTAATTTTCTTTTCTTGTACTGTCCTTATCTAGCTTTGGTGTGAGAGTAACGCTAGTCTCATAACCAGAGTTTGGAAGTGTTTCCATCTCTTTAATTTTTTAGAAGAGTCTGAAAAGGATTAGCATTGATTCTTCAGTAAACGTTTGGTAGAATTCACTAGTGAAACTATCTGGTCGTGGGCTTTTTTTGTTCGGAGATTTTTGATTACTGCTTCAATCTCTTTACTCATTACTGGACTCTTCAGATTTTCTATTTCTTTATGATCCAGTCTTGAGAGGTGTATGTTTCTAGGGACTTATCCATTTCTTCTATGTTATCTAATTTGTTGGCATATAATTATTCATAGTAGTCTCCTATGATCCTTTATATTTCTGTGGTATCAGTTATGTTTCCTCTTCCATTTATAATTTTATTTATAATTTTGTTAAATTATTTTACTATAAAATTATTATTTTATTTATATTATGTATTTATTCTTTTTTCTTGGTTAGTCTCACCAAAGGTTTGCCAATTTTGTTCACCTTTTCGAAAAGCCAACTCTTAGTTTTATAGATCTGCTCTAAAAAATCTGGTCTCTGTTTTATTTATTTATGCTCTTCCTTGCTATTCCCTTTCTTGTGCTAACTGACGGCTTAGTTTGTTCTTCTTTTTCTAGCTCCTATAGGTGTAAATTTGAGATCTTTCTTTTTTCTTAATGTAGGTATTTATCACTGAAAAATTCCCTCTTAGAACTGCTTTTGCTGCATCTCATAAGCTTTGGTATGTGTTTCCATTTTCATTTCCATTTCATTTGTCTCAAGATCTGTTTGATTTCTTCTTTGATCCATTGGTTGTTCAGGGGTGTGGGTCCACAGTGGTGTTTCATGATGTTGGTGGGCCTATTACCAGGGGCTCAGGTGGGCATGGATCCTGTTTGGTCTCTGGGTGGATGGCTCCAGGACCTTGGTCAGTAGGGCTGGTGCTGGGACAAGTGTCCACTTCAGGGTCTGCAATTGGGTCTACAGATATCTGGCCTGTTGTCACATACACAGACAGGTGTGTCTCCCACCAGGTTCCTGGGAGAGATCCTGCTGGGTCACTGGTCAGATCCCTGCACATGCAGGACTGCCCTAGACCATGGCTGAGAGGGACTGAGCTGAGATGAGAGGCTGCTTTATGATCCACAGCTGGAATTGAGGTCTGCAGGACTACTTCCAGGGGCATGGGGAGGCATGTCTCCTGCTGGGTTCTTGGGTGAGCTGAACTGCCTCTGGACCATGGCTAAGTAGGGCTGGAGCGAGGTCACAGGGCTGCTTCAGGATATGTAAACAAAGCAAGGTCAGCAGGCCCACCATCAGGAATGTGAAGGAGCACGTCTCCCATCATGTCCCTGGGTTGTCAAGACTACTCTCAGACCACGGTTGAGAAGGGCTAGAGCCAAGCTGTAGGGCCACTTCAGGC
The DNA here is from genome assembly GCF_003031525.2 of Neophocaena asiaeorientalis asiaeorientalis. Classification (NCBI taxonomy): domain Eukaryota; kingdom Metazoa; phylum Chordata; class Mammalia; order Artiodactyla; family Phocoenidae; genus Neophocaena; species Neophocaena asiaeorientalis. The sequence continues at coordinate 2,219,736 of NW_020172293.1, read as the reverse complement.
TCCACCATCAGACCAAGGTTGGTGGGCCTTCCTCCAGGGTCACTGACAGGCATGGGTCCCTGGGTAAGCAGGAATACTTCTGGATTGTGGCCCAGAGGGACTGGAGCTGGGTCACAGGCCACTTCAGGGTGCACAGCTGGGACTGAGGTTGGCAGGCCAGTTATCCTCCTGAGTCCCTTGGGGAATGGTGCTGTTGGCAGGCCCAAGGCCAAATGGCGCTGTAGCAAGTCCACAGGGAGAACAGGCTGTTTCTGGGCCTGTCATTGGGACCTCAGTCAATGGGCCTGCCACCTGGGTGTGGGTGTGCCTTCTAAAAACGGCCCTCAACGATCTTGGGCTCCATCAGGCTTTCACAACCTCTTACCTGGATCCAAAGCTCCCACAAAGGCACTTTTGTCTGAGGATGACCAAAGTACTGTTGCCGTGGGGGACACAAGCAGGGGAGCTCTCATTCTGCCATCTTACTGGCCTATAACTTTTTTAAAAGAAAATTAAAATGTGTTTTTTCATTTGAAAATTAGTATGTGCAAATTATTTTAAACTGGAAAATACAGAAAAATAAGAGTACAATATAAAGGCATTTTAAACATGTTTGGTATCTTCTAATTTTGCGATTCTGGGAAGTTTATCTTACATGGTTGTGACTAACTGCTTACTCTATAATGCCCTGCTTCTCTGCTTCACACACTAACTAAAATACACATATAACTCAAGTGTTTTTCCATGGTATAGTAAGCTCTTAATAAATATCACTTGAAATGGCAATGCCATCATTTATTTAACCATTCCTCAATATATTTTTATTACTTCCAAATTTTGATTTTATAAAAACATATAAATAACTATGTTTGTAATAAAATATTTATATGTATTTTAACTATTTCTGGAGGATAAGTTCTCTAGAAATTGAATTCCTAAGTTATAGGATGTAAATATTTTAAGGCTCTTGATATATGGTTCTAAATTTAGCTTGCAATATTAATGTCTTTCTTCAATGGAAAATTATAGTAAATCTCATGGGATTTTTAACTGAACATGAATAAAATTGTATTGCAAAAACACTTTGAGGTTTGAGGGAGGAGTATTAGCTAACATATGTTAAAAGCTTAGTAATTGGAACTAATAAGAAAAGTCTGTTTGAATTTGTGATTAATTCTTAACTATAGACTACTATAAAAACAATGTGCTTTTATTGTTGTCGTCCATAAAGTAATACCGAGACTAATGAAAAGTTTATGGTACTCTGTTTTAGGCTTTTGGCTCCAAGTCAGGCAGACTCAGCTTTAAGATCAGACTCCACCACCTACCACCTGACCTTGGGCAAGTTTCTTAACTTCTTTGCCTGATTTTCTGCACCTGTTCAATGAAGACAATGTTAGTTCCTGCTTCTTAGGGTTACTGTGAGTCTTAAATAAAATAATGTATTCAGAGTACCAAATACTTAAGGAGTGCACAATACATTTTATCTATTATTTAAAAAGAATCATTTTAAATGGAATTCCTAATCAGAATTTCTGCATTAATAAACAGATCAGTTGAAAAGTTTTAAATAAAAAAACCTATACTCTATATCATTTACAGTTTCTTTATGTAAATGAACTAATATTTTCCATGAAATTATAATTCCTGTGTTATCAACTTTATATATATATATAATCTATATATATATATCATCTATGTAAAACAAAAGTAAGCTACAAGAAAAGCCTCTGTATAATTAAAACAAATAGTAATGGAATCTGAATTAAGAGGTCTATTTTTAAATTTATTGCTTTATTATTTTTTATTTTATATTAGAAAGAAAAAAATTAGCTTGACTTAATGCTCTTCATGTTTGGAATATGAAGGACAACAATAAAAGTTAACTTCAAAATTAGTGAATATACTACAGATAAGTTTCCATCAAACATAAATCCATTGATAATCTCAATATTTATAACTTACACCTAAGGAACAAATATAAATGGATCAAATTTTAAAATCATTTTTCTAATTTTCTCTGCAAGGAGCAATTGGGGAAAGTCTTTTCATGGAAAGTTGTCCCTCAATGCAGGACTGGGCATTGCATTCGTATTTGGGTAAAGCCATGCTCTGTGTCTACAGGCCATTTTTAGATGCTATTTGGTTGCTGTGGTCAGTGGTTTTCTTGCTTTAGCACTCACTTTACCTCAAATTCTCCACTATTTCTGAGCTCAGCAAAACTATCATGATCCTTTTGAACTCAAAGCTCAGGCCAACTTTGTCATTATCTGAGTTTGTCTCTTGGCTTGAGAAATAACTTTCAGATGCTTGTTGGTTCATACCAAACCCACACATAGCAACAACCCTAAAAGTCGCACAGGTGAGATATTTTCAACACATCTTTAAGATCATTTAAAGAAACAGGCGGCCAGAAAAATCTAGTTTGTATGATAAGGCCAAATGCGTAATCAGGAAATAATTTCTTTCTCACTTTACAACTGATGTCAATGGCTTTTTAGTCTCAGATTTTCAGCGTGTTCAGCACAGTCAGTCACAGAATATACAGCCAGGTCACCTTTTCAACAGAGAATAAAGGAATGAGGGATGACTCAGTCTTCTCTATGAGTCTGGGGATGTTGCCAAAGCTTAAGTGATATAGACAGACTGTCTCAAAAATCATAAATGTCATACCTGGACTTTGTACTCATTACCTTTTCACCTTGATAGTCAAGTTCTATCACCTTTTGTATTAGGTTTTCTTTTTTTCTTACCTGTGAACTTTCTGCATTCTTTATCAACATTTCTTTTTTAAGTTTTAAAACTAGTTTGTGTTTCTGAGTTCTTGCTTTCAGCATACTTCTTGGATTCAGGCCAGTTGTCTAATCAGATTGAATTTTTTTAAATAGCAGACTTTTAAAAATTATAAATACTGAAAATGGTTACTGAAATTGTCATCTGAGTAGCTGTTCAGAAACCATTTTGTGTTAATTCAGAAAACTTGGAACATAAATTTCCAGTGATTGTCCTTATTCTTAGATCAGACATTAAAAATTTTTTTTTCCAAATCTTCTTCCACATTTTCTTCCCTTTGTAAAAATAATAAGATTAACACAAAGGAAAAATCTGGCCTAAAAATCAAACCATGAAAAATGATGTAAAATAATAGACAAGCAAAAATTCTCAAAATCCGGTTTGCCTTTGCATAATGAGAAAAAATAGAGAAAGAAGACAGTGGAAATAATTATCTAAGCCCAGTTTATGAACTTGTGAAAATTAATGGAGAATACAGGGAAAATGTTCTCTTCCCACAAAGCTCTAGGCAATTCCACTGTGCTGAGATTCCCTAGGTTTGGAGGCCTAGAAGATTTTGCCAGGGGCGTGCCCAGGTACGTAAACTCCCAAGCATTTTACCAGGTCTTAGACCAGGGTTTCTCGACCTTAGCAATATTGACATTTGGGGCCAAATAAGTGTCTGTTGGTGGGCTGTTCAGTGCATTGTAGGATGTTTAGCAGCATCCTTGACTTTTACCTACTAGAAGCCAGTACCACTCCCAGTTGTGGTAATAAAAATATCTCTAGAAAGTGTCAAATGTCCTCCTGGAGGGGAGGAAAGGACAAAATCATTTCTAGTTAGGAATCACTGTCCTAGAGTAACAGATCTTATGCTGGTCTCAACTGTTTCTACTCTATTTTGAAGAGATAAAGGAAAAGGTTTGTCTGATAGCCAGTAGACCCATAGCTAATTAGTCTGTAGCCCTCTCTCAATGGAATAATGTGAGAAAAGTTTGTGGGAGGGTTTTCTTTCTTTCATGCCTTCTGGAGTAGAGAAACACAACCAAACACAAAGAAAACATTGATTATGTTTCAGACATAGAGAAATATAAATCAAAGCTTGGGTCAAAAAGCAAAATCAAAACTTAGTTTCTACACTTTCTCTGTATTATGGACTCAATCATTTTCTGTTTTCTCTTAGTCCTTCAAAATGGAAATTTGAGTTTATAATATTAATAGACTTAGGGAATTCCCTGGCAGTCCAGTGGTTAGGACTTGGCACTTTCACTGCCATGGCCCGGGTTCAATCCCTGGTCGGGGAACTAAGATCCCACAAGGCACATGGCATGGCAAAAAAAATTAATAGACTTATAGGGTTCATTAATATTATTTCTGTCTCATATAAAGAAAGGTGAGTTTCAGGTAAGGCTGAGCAACATAAAGTCTTCCCTAAGTACTGATATTTTAAATTCATAAGGCTTGTGGCAGGATTTGGAAATAAGCTTCTCTTCTTAGACCTGTCTTTGTTAAAAAAAATATTTATTTATTTATCTGGCTGCCCTGGGTCTTAGTTGTAGCACATGCGATCTTCGTTGCCATGTAGTTGTAGCACATGGGATCTTCGTTGCCATGTGCGGGATCTTTTAGTTGTGGCATGCGGGATCTAGTTCCCTGACCAGGGATCAAACCCAGCCCCCCTGCACTGAGAGTGCAGAGTCTTAACCACTTGACCACCAGGGAAGTCCCAGGCCTGTGTTTAATACACAGCCACCCATGCTAGGCTGAGCAAAGCTACTGCACAGGTGAGTCACAGCACTGCAGTGTGTGCCCTGCCTCTGCCACTTACCACATGGCCTTGGGACTCACGACCTTGAGATTCAGTTCCTCCATGTGAAAAGTGAGAACAGCCATGATTCTCTGATGTGACTGCTGTAATGATTACATTCGTATTAGGACCACTATCACTTGTATTATTCCTCTTTTCCTCCATCCCCTTCCTTCCTCTCTGCTGTATCTATTCCTTGCACTCAGGCCTTCAGGGACCACAGCCCTCACATACTTGCTCAGCCCCGATTCTGAGCCCCAGCATTGCAGAGGGCTTGCTAACTTATCCAGGGTATTTAGAAAACTAAGACTGCATGCTTCATAAAATTAACTGAGAGCTCTGTCTTTCAATTTCTTACTACTTAAAATGGTTTCATTACATTTCCAAATGTTTAGATGTCTATGAACATAAAAAATCAAGTTCTCTGTGAAAATAATCACCAAAGTCTTAGCTCTGGGGCAGGAGGAATATTAGAAGTCATCTGGTCCAGCGGGGATTCCTGGCCTATGGTCAGGATGCTTTTACTTATGGCTACTCAGCCCTTTGCAGGCACCCCATCTCATTTCTGAGAAGTTTTAATTACTGGAAAGTTCTGATCTTGCCTGAACCTGTCTCTTTTGGGTTTTCTTCTGGAAAAACACTGAGTGCATCTCCTTCTTTATCCACTAATGAGCTACACAGCCCTCAGCAAGTCATACGTTTGCTACATTTAAAGACTTGATATGTGAATTTATCAAATACAAAGCAATGAAACTAATTCTATAGGTGCACAATCACCTTTGTAATTAGAGCAGAAAAATGAAACATGCCAAATCCTTAATACTTAACTGGCTAATAAAGGAGAGACCCCATTGCGTGTGGTATATGCAACTTTCTCATTAATTCTGAAAGCAGTGCCGACTTCCTCGTAGGCAGTAAAGCCCTCCAGTTTCCTTCCTTTTTTCTCCCAGTGCCTTGGGGCTTTTTCTGGACAATTTCTTCTGAGACACTTCCCAGCATCCACTGAGCAGCCTATGCTGCCAGCCCGGTTCCTGGGTGCCTTCTCCATATGGTGCGATCTCGCTCTGCTAGAATGTGCCACTTCACTTACATAGGCATTCAAGTGGATGGACTATGGTTCAAGAAAGATGCTGGAGTTGAAGTGAAATCTTGGCGAGGTGCACGTCATTTACCCTTCAGGTGCCTGAGGGTATGCCTCTATTAATGGGCATCCACACTCTCCCCTGTCCACACTTCTACCGCCGATCAGTAATGGTGCATTCTTGGACAATTACCTAACCTCTCTGTGCCTCAGTTTTCCAATTACTAGAAGAGGAGGAAAATCATACTTAACCATAATCATAAGGTTATTATGAGCATTAAGTGAATTTATTTAAGCACTTAAAACAATACAGACCCTAGTAACTGCTATATATGTTTGCTATCATTATTTTAGAGAAGCAATATCTGTTTCTCATTTTACTGGCTATTCATGGCTTTGAAAAGTCATGTAATAATTTAGCTTTTTGGGGGGCTAATTTAATAAACAAATGTACTCTTTACTGTGAGCAAGACCCGCTGCTTTGCCCACCATAACAGACCCAGAAGGTTTAAGATTCCTTGGGTACTGGGTTCAATTCCTGCCTCCACAAACTCATTCAGAGTCTTCTTTTTCTGCTCTGTGTGTGTGTGCATGTGTGCACGCTTGAAAAAGTGGCAGAAATGGGTCCAGTTGGTCTGAACTGCCCATTCCTGTCATTACTCTACACACTGAAATCGTGTGATTTCTTTCATGTGCAGCTGGTACCACCTTGTCTGCCTCTGAGGTATGCCATGCCCAGAAATGATGAAAGGCTTTGGCTCTTACAAAGGAGAATAAACCTCCATATGAACTGAATACTTATCACGGAGGTAGGGCATGAAAGATCATGAATTCTGTCTTTTCTTTCAGTTAAGGCCTAGGATTTCTCATTGCATTACTCTTTGCTTAATTCTACATTTAGATCCTTGAACAAAAATTTTACAAGAGACTTTTCAGCAGTCTATGATCCTGACCCTCCTTTATGCCCTATAGTAATGACATCTGTATACCTTTCTGTAAATATCTATATATGTATATATGTGTGTGTTATATATCTCAGCTGACCGAATAATTACGGCTTCACACACCCAAGACTGAAAGAAATCAGCTGCAGCCTAAAAACATATGAAAATGTAGTAAAGTAATATATAGTCTTCTAAAAAAGATTTTAACCAGAGATCAGGCTTCTAGTATTTCTGGCCATCAGCTACATCATCACTGGGACACTGAAAGCGTGGAAAATATTGGTGGAAAATGTTGTTACCTGGTAGATTTTTAAACCCATATGCTGTTAAGATCCTGGGCTCCCATTCCTTCTTCCTTCTTATCCAGATATAGGGAGCAGGGTGTTCCCAGGCCCAAGAGGAAGAAGAACTCCGTTTTCTTTCTCTCTGACAACAATCCTTTTCCGGGGCTGATGAACAAGGAAAGCAAAGCATAAGCTGAGCCGTTCTGAGGTGATCCTGCCCGTGAGGTCTGAGACCGCACAAAACTGAGGTCTTGCGGAGCCAACGCGGCAAACTTAGAAAGCAAGAAATGCCTTCTATGTCTTCCGCCAACCTCTTTACACAGATGCTGACACGCTGTCACTCATCAAGCAGCTAATATCCTTCATAGTACCCTCTGCCGTCCGAGCTTCCCCTGGACCTGCCCTACGTGGTATAACTGCGCACCCGCGCTGTTTTTCAGTCCCCTATGCTGCCCTACTCTCTTACGTGCCTCTGACTCCTTCTATTGGGGCCCTTCTCCCTGTTTGGATAATCCGATTCAGAGGTACCCGGTAAAACACGATGGTGGAATTTCAGACACTGTCACATGTTGGTGAGAGGGCAGGATGTCTGGAAACCCATAATATCACCTAGGAATCCTGTACCTTCCGCAGGGTTGACCTGTACTCAGGGACTGCTACCGTCATCATTACTGTCTGTAAGTCATGTTTGCTGAGGGTGGGGTTATGTGCTTAAGATATTATGAACATTTTTCCTAATTCCTCTTCTATCACAGAACTATAGAATCCACAGATCTCTAAGTAAGCTCTGGAGAAAAATTCACACACACAAAAAGAAAGATAAAACAAGAAGGAGACCGTAATGCAAACTTTTCTAGCGAATACTAAAAATTGTAGTTCTGATGTATTTGTTTCTTTGCTTTAATAAGATTGTAGCATATAATTTTTAAAATAATTTATTTTTGGCTGCGTTGGGTCTTCGGTGAGCGGGAGCTACTCCTCATTGCAGTGGCTTCTCTTGTTGTGGAGCACGGGCTCTAGGTGTGCGGGCTTCAGTAGTTGTGGAGTTGTGGCTCGTGGGCTCTAGAGCACAGCCTCAGTAGTTCTGGTGCGCGGGCTTAGTTGCTCCGTGGCATGTGGGATCTTCCCAGACCAGGGCTCGAACCCGTGTCCCTTGCACTGGCAGGCCGATTCCTAACCACTGCACCATCAGGGAAGTCCCTGTAGTATATAACTTTTAAAGGGAAAAAACTCATAGAGGGTAATTAATTTGAAGAAAAAAGATGGAGAAAGTCTCGTTTGCAAAAATACAAATAAGAACTGTGGTTTAAGTGATATCAATACTTACAAAAACCCTGGAACTGATTAATTTTCTCTTGTGGAATGACATTTTAGGCCATTATTGACATTTATCCTTTCTTATCATGAGCATTCTTAAATCATTCCCCAAGGAATGCTAAAATTTTTCTGAGAAACTTTTGCATCATCCTAAACTTGCATTGGCTAAGCTTGATTGCCTTAGGAAAAAACCCCACTTTTATATCATTTTTGCATAGCAACATCCCAAACACAGCAAACATTATGAGACATGGAAAACAGAAAGAGTCTGGGAGGAATACAACCATAGAGGGATTGGACATGTATTCCCAGAAATCACTTGAGGACTGTGTTGCTCTCCCATGACAGCTGCAGGGGTGAGACACATCCATGGTTCTCATTTCCTCAAGCTCTTCCTTAGCAATTCTTACAAAGTTTTATTTTATTCTGAAATCAGGTGAAAATGGGGGAAAATATCAATCTTTATTGAAGGGAGAAAATTCTTTCAAGATGATGTGTATTCCCACAAGGTTGGGCTGCATATTTTAGAAGTATAGTAAGTATGCACTGTTCTACAACAGTTACCATAGGAACAAAACTTTTCCCCCCATTAGATGGTAGAGTAATCATGGTAGTAAATTTTCACAGAAATATCTAAGCTACACAAATTAAGCATCGGTTAGGAGTCAAATCCAACAGATTGTGGATTTAATAGGCAGGTGTTACAGAGGGAGGATAAGAGCTCTAAATATAAGGGGAAATGTCTGCACATCGAATGATCAAACTATAAGTTTGCTAAACTAACCATCAAAGTGGGCACTTTGATGCCCACTGCTTTTTATTCTGCTCTAATTTCCCAGGAGGGCATCACCCCAGCTCTCAGCTGAAAGCCATGCTAAGCAATATCAAAGAGGATTCTTACAGCCTGGTTCCTAAGAATTATCCTGAAAAAGAGAGCAAATGTGACATACCACTGCGTAAGTGGATACTCGGGGTTCTGTGAGCAACGTGATGTGTTGAGTGGTGTAATAATTGTGGACGCTTCCACAAACAGCTGGATTTGAGCCGGGTTTTAAAAGAAAGGTAACATCTAGGAGGTGGTGTGATGTTTTAGTAGAAGGGCTACTACTATATTACATCTACTTTAAGATGCATATTTTTCACATCAGAACATCTCTGAAATGAGGCTGCCTTAGAATTCATGGTGTCTCATAGTCACTATCGACTAGGTGCAGTTGTGATGTTTCATTATACACACATGAGCAAACTGAGTCACTGTCACTTCAGCTGAGTTTTGTCCATTGTTGGCTCTCTATGTATGTTGAGTTTAACTGACATTTGTAAACGATTATACTATTTGTCCTGGAAATGAAAAGTTTTTGTGTCTACAGAAAAGCATGGAAACAAAGCAGCGATATGGGCATGAGAAGGATGAATAAGCAAGATATGATCTTAATTGTGCAACAGAAAAGTTCAATGTGTGAGGTGGAAGAGGGGGTAAAAAAATCACACTACATAAGACCCGCGTAAGAACACTGGACAGCAAGTATAATAATTTTAGAATTAGTTTTCTCTTAAACATTTGAATAAAATATCTTGAACACATGAATTCTGATGTGACTTTTAAAAGAATCTAACCATTTAAAATAGTTTTTAAAAAATCTAATTATTTTAAGATAATTAGCCTCAATGTGTGTATTAAAGGGATTGTAATAATAAAATATCAATCTGAATACTCACTATAATTAAGTTCCATTTACATGAAAAATACCTGAGTCCTAAAACAATATCCAAAGTGCCATATGATGAATCAATATCAGGTAACTGCTTAAAATATACTTAAACGTATGAGACATTACTGGAAACACAAGACTAAATGATGCTAGAATAATGCGTTTTTTACGAAGAGGATTATTCTCTTTAAGGCCTATGGCTTACATTTTTACTTTATGAAAAGTTTCCATTTTATTTAATTTTCAAAAAGTGTATGGGTCAAAAAAAAAAGTGTGTGGGTCAATTGTCATTAACTTGTTTGGCTAATTCTGAAATAACTAGAAATTTTGAAAACTTGGAACCTGGCACATTATTTTTTACGCTATAAAATACACTTAGAAGAAATAGAGTCTTTTAAGCTTTACTACTGTATTTTAAATCCCCAAAGGGTGTGTCACAGTGATTTTTGGAAAAGCTATGGGTGCACTGAAAAAGAATTACAGCAGTTTAATGATATAGCAAGATGGTGTTCCAAATTCTAAGATAATTTTATAATTTGAAGCCTAACTCACCAGTCTCACTGTCTACCACCCCCACCCACATACCATAAGGCCTTCGTGTTAGTGCTGGACACCATCTTACCACGTGGGTGGCAGCTGCCTGTCATCTCAATAATTCTGAAGAAAAGCCAGGGAATTTGTTTTAAAGTGTTTGTCCAGATGGAACCACATGTGACCTCCAGGGTGCTGGGCCTGAATCCTAGCCTGCTGGCTGTGTACAGCCATAGAGCTTACCCAGGAGAAAATTTCACTGTCTCCTCAAAGCCAATGAAGATAAAAGAAACCTGTACTAGTCCAAAAAGCGCAGCTCATACATGTGGGAATTGCACAAGATTAAGGTTTGTCCTTTGTGTTGTGCTCAAAAAGGTCAGGAGATAGAAAGGAAAGCAGACAGCCGCTGGGTCCCTCTGTTTTGTTGCTTTCCTTGCTTAAAAGAAACTTTGAATCCTGTTGGTGAACGGGGTCCTTGAGCGTGTAACAGCAAACTCTGGTTATTATGTCCACTTAGGTGATACAAGAACCACATCATTGGAACAGGATCCTATGAAAGGTAAGACTTAACAGACTTCTGAGCCATGAAGGGTCCAATTCCTTTTAATAGTCATGAACAGGGTGGCACAGGCATGATAGGAAAGATTCTTGGGTGGGCTGGGAAGCTGTTGACCCTTGTTATTCCACAGCAAAGTATTTGGTAATATTGTCTCTTGTACTGTCGGAAGAGAAACCACATGGCTTAGCTACACTCTCAAGGGGGCTGTTTGTAAAACCTTAGGATATTGTGGTGGGTCGACTGCCCCTTGTCTTTAACAAGATACTAAGGAAGCGAAGAACTCAGGCCAGTTTGCACAGAAAGATGGGAGTGAATAGAGTTAAGGGAGGTTCTCTGAATGTGGCCTGCGATCTAAAGTTAATAAATGTGTAGGCTTCCAGTGTTTCTAAGAAAGAGAAGAACACCAAACACAGGAATCAGTAGACTCAATGCACACCCCACCACTAGGAGGATGAAAGCAGATCTCAGATGGTTGCAATGAACCCAGATTGGAAATTCAACATGGTGTGGCCAAGGACAGGGCAAGGTCCCATATCCACGGCCTCTCTTCCATCCAGAATGAACACACAGGCATAGTAAAAGTCAATAAAACCTCTGCTTTCTTGATGGAATCTACAGATAATGGCTGACAATGAATGGTGGGACGATAAAAAAGCTATTCCTTGCCTGAGTGCTTACACTGACTATATGATACCGCTCTTGGCAAGAGTCTTCTGATCTCCACCGACACAACAGAAGAAAACCACGTATCTGTTGAATTGGAGTAATTCTCCTATAGACACAAATATCATTACTTTTATCTTACACACATATGCCTAGAGTATTCTTTGGAAAGTACACAGAGGCTGGTCACAGTGGCTGCTTCTGGGCAGGGGGATTCAGTGGCTACAGGAAAGAAGCATGAGGGAGACTTACTTCTCCTTACCCACCTTTGGGTAGTTATGAATTCTGAATTTTTGACCATGTATATACATCACCTATTCACTCTCTCTCTCTCACTCTCTCACACACACACACACACACACACTCACAGCAAAATTTAAAAGAGTTTCTAATAAAGTTACAAATGTACATACCTTTTGACCTAGTTATTTTACTCCTGGGAATGATTTTCTACAAATATAGCCAAATGTGTAAAATGAGGTAGGTTCAAGGTCAGTTACTTCAGCATTGCTTTTAATAGGAAATACTGAAAAAACTTAAATGAAATAACTTAAATGTCCATCAATAGGGTGCTGGTAAAATATATTATATACACCCATACAACTTAATACCATACATCTACAAAAAGGAATGAAGAACATTATGTATTGATAAAAAACGATTTTACTAACTGAAAAGGCAAGTGTTATTGTGTGCTCTTAGTTGAGTTTTTAAAAAGTGAGAGATGTATGTATATATAATATAATTAGGTGTATTTCATGATATATATGTATATATCCATCCATGTATATATGTACATATACATATACACACATATAGGTATATATACATTTATATATCCATATATAAATATACATACATATAGTCATTTGCTTTTATTTTTTAATTTGATTTTCTTTTTGACCACGCTGTGAGGCTTGCAGGATCTATATCTATATAATATAAATTTATTTACTTATTTTATTTTTGACTGTGTTGGGTCTTGTTGCTGCACACAGGCTTTCTCTGGTTGCAGCGAGCGGGGGCTACTCTTCGTTGTGGTGCACGGGCTTCTCACTGCGGTGGCTTCTCTTGTTGTGGAGCACGGGCTCTAGGCTCGTGGGCTTCGGTAGTTGCAGCACGTGGGCTCAGTAGTCGTGGCTCGCGGGCTCTAGAGCGCAGGCTCAGTAGTCGTGGCGCACAGGCTTAGTTGCTCTGTGGCATGTGGGATCTTCCCGGACCAGGACTCGAACCCACGTCCCCTGCATTGGCAGGCAGATTCTTAACCACTGTGCCACCAGGGAAGTCCATTCATTCGCTTTTATATTTCTGATAAGGTACATAAAAAACTGAAGCATTGGCTGTCTCAGGAAAGGAGAACTTGGTGGTAGAGGTTCAGGGGTGGGAGGAATGCTTTTTATTCCAAAAGAATTTCACAGATTTTTTCCACATCAGCAGCGTCATTTAGGTAAGCGTATACCGTAACTTCATAGACAACACTCATCTGAGTGCCTAAGTGAAGGCAGGTAAACAAACCCCCATCCGGTCTCATTTCCTATAGAGGCAGCATCTTTCAGAATAAGAAGTCTGTATCTAAAGGCCATATCTGCATATGCAGTTTAAACAAATTATTATGTGCATGGTGTTTTAATACCAATCCTGTGAAACATTAGTTTTCAGGGATAATTAGCATTAACTTAGTCTGTCGCTAATTTCAGTTCTTTCTCATCAAGCACATTATGTGTGAAGAAAAAAATGACCTCATTCAGTATTTTTTTATTATGAAGACAAGTTTTTTGTTTTGTTTTGCTTTGTCACAGATACTGTCTAAAAGCATAGAGGCTCTGGCACGGTCAGAGAGAATGTTCTTCTCTAACTGGAACCACTCTTTCTAGCTAAAGGGATATTATCCCATTTCTTTTTAAACTCTTCTCCTCCCCTCCCTCTCCCTGTCCCTTTCCCTCTCTCCTGTTCTCCCTTCCTTTTTCCTTTCAGCACTAGTTTTCTAGAGAGACCATCTACTTAAAATCCTTAGAGTGAAGGACACCCTGTGATTGAAAACCTCAAATGACTATTATTAAGAAAATTTTCATCTAAAAAGATCGGAAAACAAGTGATGGTTTTCACTTTACTTAACATTTTTTCCAGTTTGTCAAATGGTGGGTTGAGCTGATGAGGGCTGGTGAAAGTCATTGGCTCTGGATCCTCTAACGATTTTCTGCATTCTTATCAGTCTAAAGACCAAACTTCTGCTTAAGCGAGGTTGAAAAGAGTCATATAGTTTTATCGCGATAAACCATTAGAACTAGAAGGAGGGTGAGACAGAATCTAGTTCAGTCTGCTTTATAGATGGAACTAAGGTTGAGGAACACTAAGTGATTGCCCAAAAGGTCACATAACTTACTGTCAGTCAGACCTGCTGATTTTTTTCACCATAGCACATCAGAGCAGGAAGAAAGAAATGCTCAAAAAAAAACTACCTTGCTCTTTCTGTCCCTTATAAATGTTTGTCTCCAACTTGGAGTAATCAGTATTTATGAATAGACCACCTTCTGTGAAATTAGATTGCCCTCTTAAGAGTTAATTATGATAGTAAACAGCATTGGCTTCCTTAACTGCTGAAAAATGTCCCTTGAGCTGCTGAAAAGTTTCCTTCACTTTGGTAGTCGAATTGTGTTCATGTGCGCTGTATTAACGGGCACCTTAAGTCACATGCTAATTTGGGGACATCGATCGAAGAGATTAACATACCTAGAGAGATAAAAGGATTTCAGCATAAGAGTTTGGATTGCAAATATAAAACAGGAGCAGAGGACCCCCTATAGAAGGTGACCTGTATCCTGCTCAGAGCAGGGAAGAGGAAGGCATGGCCAGGTGTTGAGAATTTCATTCCCATTGTCGAAGTTCTACCTTAGGAAAAGAGTACTCCTTTCTTGAATTTTCTTGGCTTCCTGGTTTTCTTCTGACCTCTTGGGTCACTCAATCTTTCATCTCCTTGCTCCTTCCTGCTCTCCCATATGATTTCTAAACACAAGAGTTGATGGGAACTCATTCACTGTCTCCTCACTCAATTCTTTGTCTCAAGGTGATCTCATTCATGCTGCTGAATTTCAAAATGTATCATTCTACCCCAGATCTCTTTTCTGACTCAAATATCTACCTACCTATCTAAATTTCCAACTAGATGTCACAAGATTATCATAAATACAACATGTCAAAAATCGTATTCTTGGGACTTCCCAAGTGGTTAAGACTCCAGGCTCCCAATACAGGGGACACGCTTTCGATCCCTGGTTGGGGAACTAAGATCCTGCATGCCGCATGATGTGGCCAAAAAAGAAAGAAAGAAAGAAAGAACACTAGCTTAAAAAAAAATTGTATTTTTCATTCTTCACCATAACCTCCTCCAATCTGCTCCTCCTTTAGATTGTTCCACCTCAGAAAATGGCGCCCTCACTGCCCAGTTGCTCAAATCAGAAATGTAGCTGTCATCCCTGAAACCACTCTCTTCTCCTTTCAATCCATCACCAAGTTACATTTTTACTTCTTAAATATTTCTGGAAGCCAATAGCTACTCTTTGCCTTCACTACCACAGCCTTGGTCTATGCCACTATCTTCTTTACCTGGAGGTCTATGATGGTCTCCTAATTAGTCTCCCCATATTCATTCATTCTTCCATTTTAATCCATATAGCAAGTGATCATTTAAAAATACTCTTCGGGACTTCCCTGGTGGTCCAGCAGTTAAGATTCTGTAGTCCCAACGCAGGGGGCCCGGGTTCAATCCCTGGTCAGGGACTTAGAGCCTGAATGCTGCAACTAAAGATCCCCCATGTGGCAACAAAGATCCCGCGTGCTGCAACTAAGACCTGGTGCAGCCAAATAAATATTTAAAAAATTAAAAAATAAAAATATTTTTCGCATCGTGCCACCTTGCTGCTTAAAACACACCAATGGCCCCTGCTTCCCTCTTCATCTTCACCTTGTACCTTTCTCCCTTCTCTAAGGACCATCCAGCCCTAATGGCTGCCTTCCTCCTATGGGTTCAGGGTTTCCTACCCCAGATCCTTTACACATTTTATTCTCTCTGCTTGGATTCTTTTTCCCTCCACAATATTTCTCTTCCCCATCTCTCCTAACTTTTACTCATTCTTTAGTCTATTTTTAAATGTCAGATCCTCAGAAATACATCCCCTTAACTATAAAATCTGATTTAGGACTCACTTTATATTCCCTTGCAAAATAGCCTCCTATTTTTTTTTTCCTTACCAATCACTACTTTCAATTTCTAATTATAGATGCATTTGTCTGATTACTTCTGTCTTCCAACACAGTTATTTTGTTCACTTTTCTGCCC
Source organism: Neophocaena asiaeorientalis asiaeorientalis (assembly GCF_003031525.2). Lineage (NCBI taxonomy): Eukaryota > Metazoa > Chordata > Mammalia > Artiodactyla > Phocoenidae > Neophocaena > Neophocaena asiaeorientalis. The sequence continues at coordinate 2,203,751 of NW_020172293.1, read as the reverse complement.
AGCAATCAGAACAGTTCCTGGCGCATTACAGACAGTTAGTATTTGTTGAATGACAATGAATGAGCTTTGTTAGCTGAAGAGATTTTTATAATCGAAACTACTTTTTTTTAACTCTGTTCTAGGCAAGATACCCTTTTGATTATGATTTTTCTTCCCATATAGCTTGATAACTATAGAAGAAAACACACTGATCATTTAAGAGATAGCTCTTAGTTTAAAAAGTGACGTTCACAACACCCTTTCATGATAAAAACACGAAAAAACAACAACAACTAGGAATAAAAGGAACTTATCTCAACATAATAAAAGTTATATACTAAAAACCTACAGTGAACATCATGGTGAAAGACTGAAAGCTTTTCCTTTAAGATCAGCAACAAGGCAGGGATGCTTGCTTTCACCACTTCTATTCAACGTAGTACTGGAAGTTCTAGTCAGAGCAACTGGCAAGAGAAAGACATAAAGGCATCCAAGTTGGAAAGGAAAAAGTAAAATTATCTGTAGATTATTTGATATTCCATGTAGAAATCTCTAAAGATTTCATACACAAAAAAAACCTGTTAGAATTAATGACTGAGCTCAGCAAAGTAGCAAGATATAAGGTCAACACACAAAAGTCAGTTGTATTTCTATAAACAATGAATGATCTAAAAAGGAAATTACAAAAACAATTCCATTCACAATAGCATCAAATATACTTAAGAATGAACTTAACCAAGGAGGTGAAAGACTTGTATAATGAAAATTGTAATACGTTGCTGAAAGAAATTAAAGAAGACAAAAATAGATGGAAACACATCCCATGTTCATGGATTGGAAGACTTAATATAGTTAAAATGTCAGTACTACTCAAACCAATCTACAGATTCAATGCAATCACTAGCAAAATCCCAATGATCTTTTTTTGCAGAAATAGAAGAACCTATCCTAAATTCATGTGGAATCTCAAGGGACTCCAAATAGCCAAAACGATCTTGAAAAAGAAGAACAAGACTGGAGGATTCAACACTTTCTGATTTTAAAACTTACTAAGATCATGTATAAACATTAGCTCAAAATGGATCAAAGGCCTAAATTTAAGACCTAAAACAATAAAACTCTTGCAAGAAAAAACAGGATAAAACCTTTACAACATTGGATTTGGCAGTGATTTCTTGGATATGACACCAAAGGCACAGGTGACAAAAGAAAAAATAGACACACTGGACACTTCATGAAAATTGAAAAATTTTGTATATCGAAAGGCACTATCGGGCTTCCCTGGTGGCGCAGTGGTTGAGAGTCTGCCTGCCGATGCAGGGGACACGGGTTCGTGGCCTGGTCCGGGAAGATCCCACATGCCGCGGAGCAGCTGGGCCCGTGAGCCATGGCCGCTGAACCTGCGTGTCCGGAGCCTGTGCTCCACAATGGGAGAGGCCACAGCAGTGAGAGGCCCACGTACCACAAAAACAAAAACAAAAACAAAAGGCACTATCAATAAAGTAAAAAGGCAACCCATAGAAGAAAATATTTGTGAATCCTATATCTGATATGGGATTAATATCCAGACTATATAGGAAATTCCTAAAACTCAACAACAAAATCAAACAATCCAATTAAAAAAATGGGCAAGGGCATTTCTCCACAGAAGATATACAAATGGCTAATAAGCACAAGAAAATATACTTAACATCACTAATCAGTAGGGAAATGCAAACCAAACTAAAATGAGGTGCCACTTCACACCTATTAGTATGACTGCTACCAAAAAACAGAAAACAACAAGTGTTGGCAAGGATGCAGAGAAATTGGGACACTTGTACAGCATTGGTGGGAATGTAAAATAGTATAGCTGCTGTGGAAAAGAGTATGACATTTCCACAAAAACTTAAAAACAGAATTACCATATGATTCAGCAAATCTACTTTTGGATATATACCCAAAAGAATTGAAAGCAGGGTCTCAAAGAGATGTTTGTATACCTATGTTCACAGCAGCCTTATTCACGACAGCTAAAATGCGGAAGCAACCCAAGTGTCCCATCAACAGAAGAAAGGATAAGCAAAATGTAGTATATACAGACAGTGGAGTATTATTCAGCCTTAAAAAGGAAGGAAATTCTGCATAAATGAGAATTTATCATAATACAGTTGACCCTTGAACACCATGGGTTTGAACTGTGTGGGTGTACTTACACGTGGATTCTTTTCAATAATAAACACTGTGGTACTACACGATCTGTGGTTGGTTGACTCTGAGGATATGGAACCATGGATATGGAGGAACCAAAGAGACAGAGGACTAATGATAAGGTATATGCAGATTTTCAACTGTGTGGAGGATCAGCGCCCCTAGCCCCTTCATGGTTCAAGGGTCAACTGTACTATTCTTTATTTTATATCTGTCCTAAGGTAATAAGGAATAAAGAAACGACGCCTATACAGATATGTGAAAAAAAGTTTAAAGTGAGTTTTCAAAAATATCTGTATATAAAATTCAAAATTTTTTCTTTAATGAAAGTTAACTTTTCTACAATGCTCCCAAATTCCGTGTTTGTGAAAAAGCTTGAAAAAATTATCATTTTTTTCTGTGTTGCCAACAGGATAAAAATCAGTGTAAGCAGTAAAATTGATATTGCTCTGATATTTTATAGTTTCATATATTTTACCAAATTTCTCTAATTTAAAATTTCATAAAAGAATCTTCTTTTTGGACATTTATAGGCTCATTTATTTTGAGTTGAAGACAGCTCTACTTACATAAACTTATTGCTTAATAAATTATGTAACCTTACAAATAGAAACATTAGAATTCACGAAATAGAGAAAGCCAAAAAGAAAAAGTAATATCCATTTTCGTGAAGTACACATAGTAAATTATGGAATAAAGCACATAGAATAGCAGTTTTTAAAAGTTGGATGTCAGGAAGAAGGCTATTCTCTTCAACAATCCTTAGTGACACAATTTATAAGTTGTCTCCTTGATTTTATGTTACCTTCTTAATTTTTCTTCCTCCAGATGTAAACCTCTCAGCCTATATATAACACTATGGATATTGAAAATATTTATAGCTGTGAATAGCTGCATATGACATAGGCTATCAGAAAATATATGTAATTTTTGGATCTCTGGAATAATATGTAGAAAATACTTCAGAGTACTAAAAAGGCTTACACCACTATTTCCAATTCAAAATACTTTACAGTTTTTAACCTTGTATTCCTTGTATTACGCAGTGTAGAAAAAAATGTGAAGTTCTGAGTGTTGACTTTATTTTTCAGGGCCCAGAAATGAATGTTTATCTGAAACTAGTACATAATAATAATGAATTATGCTATCAAACTGGAAAACCTAACATCAAATTTTAATCAGGTTATACATGGAAACCCTGACGCTGGTGAAAAAAAAATTTTTTTTTCTCTATGTAAGTAAATAATACAATTATTCTTTAAACATTGCCTAAGCGTTTTGGTAAAGACTATTTTTATACTCTTCATAGTACTTTACTCTTTGAAAAAAACTTATGATTTAATTTCTATGTTTTCCGTGTTTTTTTTTTCTATGTTAAAATGACTATATTTTTAAAAATCCACCATTACTTATTAGCAATATAAATAATTTTGTGCTTTTCAAGGACACCAATGTCGTGTTCCAGCTGCTTCATCTCTTCTTCCAGCTTCTGCTTGCGAATCTTCTTTGGTATGGAGTCGATGAAGACCGAGAGGGACTGAAACTTCTTATGTACTTCTTCCCAGTTCTTTTTCAGCCCCTGCAAATGGTAAAGAAAACTGTACATAGCAAAGTAAACTGCAGAAGCAGAGTAAATTGCAAAGAAAATTGCACTGGGAAGGAAAAATGTAAACAGGTAAAGAAAGCCGACAAAAATAACTAAAAAATGATATGTGTTTATCAAGTTCTTGGCCACAGTAACAAAAAATACTGTATAAAGGCCAAACCCTGTCCTTGATTGTGTGCTCAATTCCCACTGGGAGTATTTATTTTCTTTGTTTTTAATGTTACTGTACTTGTTTTTACCATCAAATACGTGTATGCAGAGTTATGAGTAGTATGAAACTAAGCTCATAGCAAATGCTTTGGTAAAAACAACTTAGAGTTGATGTCCCAAGCAAAAAAACAATTTTGAACAGGAAATTATTTCTTATAAAAATTTTCATTTTTTTTCTTTAGAAAAAAAATATCCTCATTCTTCAACAGAGAAATCACATCAAAACACTTGATTCTGACTTACATGGCCATGTTTTCTTATATCTGACTAAATGGAATTGTATAAAATGCCAAAATTCAATTTTTTATTTTATTTTTTTTGTGTTACGCGGGCCTCTCACTGTTGTGCCCTCTCCCGTTGCGGAGCACAGGCTCCAGGTGCGCAGGCTCAGCGGCCATGGCTCACGGGCCCAGCTGCTCCGCGGCATGTGGGATCCTCCCGGACCGGGACACGAACCCGCGTCCACTGCATCGGCAGGTGGACTCTCAACCACTGCGCCACCAGGGAAGCCCCAAAATTCAATTTAACAAGAGATGATCTTTTATGTGTTTTCAGTATTAGAAAGAATTCTTCCTCCATATAGTTAATGGATCTATACTTCCCATTAATTTATTCTAGAAATGACTGAAATATCATTACATGTAACACATATGCTAATTCAATAATGTAAGTTAACGTTTTATGTTCTCAGAAACCAACAAATTCAAAATTAGGAATCTCTTAGGAGCAATAAAGGTTATTTCCATCTCTGCACAGTTATCATTTCTTATCACAATGCACTAGTGGCTCCACTGATAAAATGGTCTTAAACTCACTGAACTCATGCAATGAAATTTTATAAATTGACACTTTCTGTTATTCACTATGGGTGCACAAATCATTTTATTTACACAAAAATGAAAAGTAAAACTGAAAGTAACATTTAAAATATTGCCTGGAAATTATGATCCCTGACACACAGATGGAAAAACATATCCCATGCAAATGAAGACCAAAAGAAAGCTGGGGTAGCTATACTTATGACAGAAAAACTGACTTTGAAACAAAGACTGTAATAAGGGACAAAGGGCATGACATAATGATAAAGTGGTTGATACAACAAGAGGATATAACATTTATAAATATTTATGTACCCAACATAGGAGCATCAAAATATGAATGCAAATATTAACAAATTGAAAGAAAAAACCAGACAGCAATACTATAATAGTAGGGGACTTTAATATTCCACTTACATCAATGGATAGAACATCCAGACAGAAAATCAGTAAGGAAACATCAACTTTAAATGACAGGTTAGATCAGATGGACTTCACAGATATGTATAAAACTTTCCATCCAAAAGCAACAAATACACATTCTTCTCAAGTGTACACAGAACATTCTCCAGCACAGATCATATGTTAGGCTACAAATCAAGTCTTAATAAATTTAAGAGGACTGAAATCATATCAAACATATTTTCTGACCACAATGGTATGAAACTAGAAATAGACCATAGTCTATTAAGTATGCAATAGCATTATGTTTTAAAAAACAAATACCTTAATAATAAAAATACTTTACTGCCAAAAAATGCTAACCATCATCTGGCAGTGCAGGGTTTCCACAAATCTTCAATTTGTAAAAATCTCAGTATCTGTGAAGCACAGTAAAATGAAGTGCAATAAAACAAGGTATGCCTGTACCCTAATCAAGTGGGATTTATTCCAGGGAGGCAAGGCTGGTTCAATATTCGCAAATCAGTCAATGTGATACACTCCATTAATAAAATAAAGGATAAAAATCATATGATCACCTCAATTGATGCAAAAAAGCATGATAAAATTCAACCTCCATTTATGATAAAAAAAAAAACTTTCAACAAAGTGCATACAGAGGGAACATACCTCAACAGAATAAAGGCCAAATACGACAAGCCCACAGCTAACATCATACTCAATGGTGAAAAGCTAAAAGATTTTCCTCTAAGATCAGGAACAAGACAAAGATGCCCACTCTTGCCACTTTTATTCAACATAGTATTGGAAGTCCTAGCCAGAGCTCAGGAGTAGCATAATTTAAAATTATTGATTAAAAAAAAAAGAAAGAAAATATGGTCCTTGAAAATCATGGCCATACATTTAGATTTATGAGAGAATTAGAAGTGTCTTATATAACAATACCTTCAATAATAAGCCCTCATAGTACAAATTTAATCTTGTAAACTTTTCGGGGAGAAAACGGTTTATTTCCGTGCTCAGGTAAAAATGACTACAAGTTCGGACACACTTTATAGAAAAGATTTGTTGAGAAAAAAGGCCACAAATGTTGAGCATTTCTTGAGTGAGATTATATCAAGGATTTGGGACAGGGAAAAGGTAGAAGCGTCTTCTACATTTTAAAAAGAGAGGGATGGGTTAACACAGTGTTTAGTAGTGTATGAGAAGTATTCCAATAAGAAGTCCTCTAAAGAATTCTGGTTTTCTATAGGCTTTCATTATGAAATGGGAAATATGTTTCCACAGTGCTCCACAGGGTTGCCTGTTGCAGAGAAGAAATCTATGTATTTATACACTTTGAAATATCAAAGGTTTTTCATAGCTCCTTGGGTGATCTTTCCCTATTCCTTGTGGTCACAGCAGCTACACGTTTTGCAGTATTTCTTTTTAAAGGATAGTTTTCTTTATCTTCCAGGGTGTACAATAACATTTGGATCAAAGTCCACCTCTAGGGATGGGAACTAAATGTGATTTATATTTCATATTATACCAAAATAGCCTCTTAGCGGTTTTGTGGTTATTTCATCTAAAAATAATCTTTTATCCACTGCAGCGATACTGATTTTCCCTTATCTTTATTTCTTCATTTTTTCTCTCTTCTAGTTTAATACTGAAATAATATTGTTAATTTTGGAAAAATTTTCACATAGGGAGAAGCGGTCATAAAATAATAGGAAGTGTGTTCAGGTCCATGCTCCTCTGCTGCCACCCCCATCCATTCTCCACCTCTGGCTCTGCGCTGTGACTAGGGGCTGGGCGGTGGTGGGGCTGAGGTATTTATTCCTATGGGCTGCTCCTCCCCCAGCGCTGTTCCCTCCAGCCTCTGCCTGAATTCAGCTAAGGAAGACACCGGTGGGAGGAGAGCAAGCTTGGGGCATTTCTTCCCCCACCCTGGACATCACCTGGACACGACTGGCCCTTGCATCTGTGACGACAGTGCCTGTCGGAGCCCCTCTTCCAGGCTCCAGCTCCCACCAGGCTCTGGTAATGCTGTTTCCTGCCCCTGCCCTTCCAGCCCAGGGTGGTGGTGATTCCTGCTGTCCCTAGTCCTGGGTGCCTCAGTGTTCCTTGTTGGTTCCCTTAGCCCTGCTTCACCTCTGTAAATAGTTCCTTTGTAGATTCTCTTCAGAATCCCAGCCTAGTATGCCTTCCGTCCCCTGCTGGATCCTGGGCAGGAAGAGCCTCCCTCTGTTACCTCTTATGCACGAGCTTATCACGTGGTAGGAAAACACAGGCCTGGGAACTGGTCAATGTGAGTTTTAGTCCCTCTTCAGCTACTTGATAATGTTGTGACCAGGGGCAAATGTAAACCAACCTCCAAGTTCACTGACAGTAAGGACCACGTTTGTTTTGCTCACAACAGTATATCCCCCAGGCTGGGTACAGTGAGTGGAACATGGTAGATTAGATGTTCAGTAGATGAACGGAGGGATGAATGAACAAATGTGCCCACTTAATACTGATATATTTGCATTTCATATCCTCATCTGTGAAATGAGACGTTTGGAATAATTAGACCAGATGATCCCTTCCTGGATGTTATTTTATGAAGAACGAGCAGAATGTGCCCTACTCAGGGACACATGACCGTACTGTCATAGAACTACATGCAACTCTTAACCAGGGAAGGGAGCAGGGTTCAGGGCTTGTCAGGAACAGAGCTTGTGGCTTTGTTACCATGGCAGCTACACTACCCAGCTAATAAGGCATCCAAGGGAGGGTCAGCTATTGTCTATCAAAGTGTCTACAAAGAAACTCTGTAGTGACCACATCAGGAAGCTGAGGGCTGCTGACCCACTAAGGAGGTGCCGAGGGAAGAGCCTTTTCCTTCCCAGGGAAGTTCTTCCCTTCTTTTCCTATTTTTCTTAGATGTAAAAACCTGGCTTTCACAAAAACATGTATATTTTAAGAATGGCAGAATCTGATGGAGGGAGGAGGGAAGGAGGGAGGGAGAGAGGGAGGGAGGGAACCAAAGAACAGTGCTCTTCCTGAAAATGACCGGCCGAGTCCCACTTCCACGTGTGCCAGCCTTCTTGCCTGCCTGTCTCCCTTCCTTCTCTCCAGCGCACCATTATTAATCACCTGTGTTTATACTGGGCACTAGGTTAGGCATTGCAGAGATTGCTGGCAACAAAGAGACAGGGTCCCTGCCCTCGGGCCACTCCTGCTGTCTGGGATATCCTCTTACTCTGCAGTTTAAGGCTCAGCTAAAGACCTACCTACGTCCTGCACTGGATGTTCATGCCTGCGAACCTTATGAAAAACATATGATCTGTACACACACACATCTTTCTATATGTACATGGATACACAGCACCTCTTATCAATTAAATTACAACATTATCCACAGCAGAAATTTTATTTTATGCCCCTTGGGGCTTAGCATGATACTCTATGCAGAACAGACATTTAATAAATGTTTATTGATGATTGGGATAACACTGATAAAATGCTAAGATTTTATAACAGCATATGAATCCATTTTTCAATAGAAATTAATGTTGTAAAAAGAGGGGTTTTTTTTCTGTTTTGAAAAGGTCACTAGAAATGACTTTGTAGAAAGCTTTCAAAGTAACAAAAAGAATAAAGTAGTATTTTTACCTCTATAAGAGAGCACAACTATAGAACAGTGTCCGTAGGTGCTTAACAAATACTCTCTAAAGATGATGGAGCAACGGTGCTCACACCCCCCAATATTTTACATGCTTCAGATAGAAGTCTTGCATTAAAAACTCCAGGGTAAGTGTCTTTAAGTCTGTTTTATTCCAAATAAAGAAAACACATGTAAAGCCTAACACCTGGTTATTTTAAAATCTGGACACTTGCTTATAAGAAAGAAAAAAAAAGTTGGTCTAGGGACAGTTTCAATTATTCTAGAGCTCCACCTAGTGAAAAGTATCTACCTTACGGATATTATTTTTGAAACATTCAGGGGCATGGGAATGAAAATCAAAATGCTTTTTTACTTTATGCACATTCATTGAAGGAGAAGCTTAGCTTGCTTATGACACTACTTCAGGAAGAAACAGAAGCTCACCTAGTTGGAAACACATTATTATTCAACAGTCCCTATATCACAACTTTTTGCTCTCCCCAAGAGCCAGCTTTGTTGCATGCAGTTGTCACTATAATCAAAAGAGAGTGTTCTGATTTCAAAATCAAAGTGCGGGCCTTAATAATCACTGATGGTGGACCTTTCTTTCAGAGATGTTTTAAAGAGTTACACATGAATGTAAACTTCAGACGCTTACCTGCAGAACTGCCTCCCTTTCTTCATCAGATAGCCTTTTCATAGCTGCTTCCCTGAGGTTTTCCTGGATATAGTTATCATACTCTTCCTGGGCTTTCTTCACTTCTTCATTTCGCTTACGTATGTAATCAGGCGTGACACCATAACCCTTGTAAGGATTTTTCAGGAAAAAAAAAAAATCAACATCCTGAAAGTAATCTTACATATGTGTACATACCAACCAATGATTAGGAGCAAAAGAAATGTTACAGACTTAAAGCCTTTGCTCAAAACACTGCAAGTTAACAAAAGTCAGTGAATTTTTTCTTTTTCCTATTTGGAACTAGTTGATTCTGGTCATTCAAAACCATCTGTGCTGTTATCATGGCTGTTTGTTTTCCCTCTTTTGAATGTTCCCAGTGCCTGTTCTTGGCTGATGGCTTGGCCCTTACTTTACCCCAAAGAACTGGATTTTCTTTATTTCTTTTAGGTGCTTCAGATTTTACTTTGAAATATCTCAAATATCTTAAGGTCTCTTGTGCATTATCTCATAAAAAGAAAAAAAAAAAGGAAGATAAATGCTTCCAATGCATTGTAAGAACAAACTCTTAAAGATGCTAGGCACATCTGCTTTAAGAAAAAATTGATGTGGGCCCCTTAGGTTGTTTTTGGAACAACAAAATACAATCTTAGGCTCCTGGGCTGCTTAACAAGGACTGACAGTGAAGCAATCAGCTATGATTCTTTCAAGTTAGTGAATGTGTCGATACCACCGTGTAGAGAAACAGAACTACTCCCTGTTCATTCTTCAAAGCATTATTTGAGGATGTACTTGGTGCTAGCTACACTAGTGAATAAGAAAGGAAAAGTTTCTGTCCTCATGGAATGTGCATTCTGTAGTGAGAGAAACTCACCAAAAATAAAGTATGAAATAATATATATAAGTGCTCCACAGTAAAATACAGTAAGAAAAAAGAAAGTCATGAGAGCTATTTGAGATAAATAAAGATGTCAGAGAAGACCAGAGGGCAGACAGCAGAAGCAAGAAGAACTACAATCCTGCAGTCTGTAGAACAAAAACCACATTCACAGAAAGAGAGACAAGATGAAAAGGCAGAGGGCTATGTACCAGATGAAGGAACAAGATAAAACCCCAGAAAAACAACTAAATGAAGTGGAGATAAGCAACCTTCCAGAAAAAGAATTCAGAATAATGAGAGTGAAGATGATCCAGGACCTCGGTCAAAGAATGGAGGCAAAGATGGAGAAGATGCAATAAATGTTTAACAAAGACCTAGAAGAATTAATGAACAAACACCCAGAAGAATTAAAGAAGAAACAAACAGAGATGAACAATACAATAACTGAAATGAAAAATACACTAGAAGGAATCAATAGCAGAATAACTGAGGCAGAAGAACAGATAAGTGACATGGAAGACAGAATGGTGTAATTCACTGCCATGGAACAGAATAAAGAAAAAAGAATGAAAATAAATGAAGACAGCCTAAGAGACCTCTGGGACAACATTAAATGCAACAACATTTGCATTATAGGGGTCCCAGAAGGAGAAGAGATAGAAGAAGGATCCGAGAAAATACTGGAAGAGATTATAGTCGAAAACTTCCCTAACATGGGAAAGGAAATAGCCACCCAAGTCTAGGAAGTGCAGAGAGTCCCAGGCAGGATAAACCCAAGGAGAAACACACTGAGACACACAGTAATCAAATTGACAAAAATTAAAGACAAAGAAAAATTATTGAAAGCAGCAAGGGAAAAATGACAAATAATATACAAAGGAACTCCCATCAGGTTAACAGCTGATTTCTCAGCAGAAACTCTATAAGCCAGAAGGGAGTGGCATGATATATTTAAAGTGATGAAAGGGAAGAACCTACAACCAAGATTAGTCTACCTGGCAAGTATCTCATTCAGATTTGATGGAGAAATCAAAAGCTTTACAGACAAGCAAAAGCTAAGAGAATTCAGCACCACCAAACCAGTCCTAAAACAAATGCTAAAGGAACTTCTCTAAGTGGGAAACACAAGAAAAGAAAACGACCTACAAAAACAAATGCATCACAGTTAAGAAAATGGTAATAGGAACATACATATGGATAATTACCTTAAACATGAATGGATTAAATCCTCCAACCAAAAGACACAGGCTTAAAAGCTTTTGACAAATTCAACACCCATTTATGACAAAAACTCTCCAGAAAGTGGGCATAGAAGGAACCTACCTCAACATAATAAAGGCCATATAAGAGAAACGCACAGCAAATATCAGTCTCAATGGTAAAAAACTGAAAGCATTTCCTCTAAGATCATGAACAAGACAAGGATGTCCACTCTCGCCACTATTATTCATGGAATTGGAATTCCTAGCCACGGCAATCAGAGAAGAAAAATAAAAGGAATACAACTTGGAAAAGAAGAAGTAAAACTGTCACTGTTTGCAGATGTCATGACACTATACATAGAGAATCCTAAAGATGCCACCAGAAAACTACTAGAGCTAATCAATGAATTTGGTAAAGTTGTAAATAACTACATTATATTAATGAAACAAACAACCCAATCAAAAAATGGGTAGAAGACCTAAATAGACATTTCTCCAAAGAAGACATACAGATGGTCAAGAAGCACATTAAAAAACTGCTCAACATCACTAATTATTAGAAAAATGCAAATCAAAATTACAATGAGGTATCACCTCACACCAGTTAGAATGGGCATCATCAGAAAATCTGCAAACAACAAATGCTGGAGAGGGTGTGGAGAAAAGGGAACCCTCTTGCACTGTTGGTGGGAATGTAAATTGATACAGCCACTATGGAGAACAGTATGGAGGTTCCTTAAAAATCTAAAAATAGAATTACCATATGACCCAGCAATCCAACTACTGGCATATACCCAGAGAAAACCATAATTCAAAAGGACCAATGCACCCCAATGTTCATTGCAGCACTATCTACAATAGCCAGGACATGGAAGCAACTTAAATGCCCATCAACAGACAAATGGATAAAGAAGATGTGGTACCTATATGCAATGGAATATTACTCAGCCATAAAAAGGAACAATATTAGGTCATTTGTAGAGACGTGGATGGATCTAGAGACTGTCACACAGAGTGAAGTAAGTCAGAAAGAGAAAAACAAATATCGTATATTAATGCATATAGGTGGAACCTAGAAAAATGGTACAGATGAACCAGTTTGCAGGGCAGAAACAGAGACAGAGATGTAGAGAACAAACATATGGACACCAAGGGGGGAAAGCAGAGGGGGGTGGTGGTGGTGGGATGAATTGGGAGATTGAGATTGACATGTATACACTAATATGTATAAAATGGATAACTAATAAAAACCTGATGTATAAAAAAATAAATTTAAGTTAAAAAAAAAAGATGTCAGGGAAGACCTCTCTGAGGAAGTAGCTGTTGTGAGATATGAGTCATTAAAACTATTCACAAATATTCTGGTTCTTCTCCTTCTAGGCACTTGGTATGACAATATTTCCCTGCTCCCCTTCAAGTAAGATGCAGCCTGTGACCTGAATTTCCCCATGTGAGTAGAAGTAATGTCCTTTTTGGGTAGAAGCCTCATGAATTAATGGTTGACTTGTCATGTTCTTTTTCTCTCTGGTATGGTGATGGGTGATGTTTTGGTTTGCCTGGGTCCTGGGGTCAGGACAAGAAGCAGAGCTCCCAACAGTCCTCAATGCACAGGTAGCACAAGCAACCAATAAAACCCAGTTGCTTTTAGTTACTGCAACTTGGGGGTTGTTAGCCACAGCACAACCTAACCTAATCCTGACAATAAGGGATAGAAATCCTAGCTACATATGTGTTCTGGAAAGTTGCAAAGCACTATACAAATAGACTCTAAGAGCTCAGTATTCTGGTAAGTTAGTTTCATGGTAACCAGTCCAATCCATTTCAGGAAACACTGAGGGCAACCCTCATTTCAGCTTAGTACAATCACTGAGGTTCCCAATGATGATTGTGTCATCACAAGTGATTAAATTATATTTGGCACACTCTGTGTAGGAAAAGGAACTACGTCACAAATGGGTAAAAGCTGCAGTGATCTGAAATATTCCTATGTGCTGGATCATTGAGGGTAATGCATAGTATTAATATTAATAATTGCGTATATTATAATATCCGCTCTTTACTGAACTTCTGTTAGGTACCAGGTATTGTGTCAAGTGCTGAATATATTTTATATCATTTCAATCCTCACCATGCTGTGATAAATCTAATAACTTGGTAAAAATCACAGAGTTAAGTAAGTGGCAGAGTTAGAATTTGAAACGCTTGTCTTCCTACTATTGCTATGTAACTCAGGCAAACATCCATGCTTCAGTTTGCTTACACAAAATATTCTCATGGCACAAATGGGCATGTAATACTTTATTTGGAACTAAAACATGAGGTTCATTCACTTTTAAAAAATGGCCTTGCCTTTAAAAGGACTCACTATCTCACTTACCAATAACAGATTTTTTTTAGCTTAACTCAGATAAGTAGAAAGTAAGTTGAGTTAGTCCTTCGTAAGCCCTGACTGGTTAGCCATCGAGAGTACACTAGGCGCAGAGAATTTGCGTGGCTTCGTAGACAAGCACAGGTAGACTAACCTCGTATTTTTCTGTCTCTGTGATGGAGACTCTCAGTTTCCTGTTCAAGGCAGAAAATGTATTGAAGTGGACAGCTTAGGCAGAAGGCAGCCAGTGTGGCGGTTTGTGGCATGACCATCAAAGGAGAAGGGTTTTTACGTGATGGTGGAGAAAGGATGGATTGGAAATGGCTTTAAAGAGCCAGGAGAATGAAGTTTCTGCTTTTCCACACCCTGTGGGACAAGGACCCCAAAGAGCCTCCAGGGGCCATAGAAGGAGGACGTATCCAGAGAAACTTGAAATCTTTGTAAGCATGAGCTGCCAACTCCAGGATCCCTACTAAGGTCTTCCAAAGGTGTCTCAGCCAGCTGAGTGACAATGGTTTCTCAGGGAATAAGTAGTGTTCTCTGGCAACAGCCTTGAGGTTCCTGGTTTTTTTTTTTTTTTTTTTTTTTTTTTTTTTTTTTTTTTTTTTTTTTTGGTGGGTGCCTCCCCTCTCTTCGGGCCCAGCCGCTCCGCAGTATGTGGGGTCTTCGTGGACCGGGGCACGAACCCGTGTCCCCTGCATCGGGAGGCGGACTCTCAACCACTGCGCCACCAGGGAAGCCCCGAGGTTCCTGTTTTGATGGTGAACAGTCACTGGATTCACCATGGTAGATCACTGGATGACCTCAGTACAAGCCCCTCTTACATGTTACAAATTCCTCTTTTTCTCTTCTTTTCTTCCTTATTTCCTTCCTTTCTTTTTTGCCCAAGTTATTATTATGCATTATTACTCTTTAGGATTTTGTACTCATATACTATGTGTGTTTCCAGCACTTTTGTGCTCTATAAGTATGCAAAGTAAAATAGGTTTTATAGAAGGTATTTTGCATAAGCTTTTTAAATTTTAAAGTTCTGTATTTAAACTGCTAAACCCAAGCTTCTATAATTTTCAACAATGAAATTATGTGCCTACCTGATAAGCACCTTTTCAGATAGAAATGAAGGTCCTGAAAAGACTAACTATTGTACAGTACTTTCAAGGTCTGCTTTACTCTAAACCAAACACAAATGAGTATATTCAAACTGAAATAGTACTGTGAATTATTTACAGTACACTGATAGGATGGATGGTTCTAAAGTTGTTTTCCTCTTCATTTCTCTCATTCTGTTAACAAGATAATGTAAACTAATGACTGAATCTTAGGATCTTCTGAAAGGTTATTCCTTCTAGATTTGTAGTAACAACGTGCTTCTAGTGACAATTCCACCTCACCAAAAACAAGTACCTTTCAGAGAATATTTGCTATAAATGTTAAATACATTAATAATTGAAATTACGAAAAACAGTTATAGTTTCCCTCTACTGAACTATATGTTGTTGTTCATTCCAAATTCTCTGTAATTTCATCACACTAGATTTGGACCAAACACGGACTTCAGAGGAACGAGAACTGGCAATCCAGATAATCTGTCCAGTGAGAGCACTATTTTTTTTAATTGAAGTACAGTTGATTTACAATATTATATTAGTTTTAGGTGTACAACGTAGTGGTTCAAAATTTTTATAGATATAAACTCCATTTAAAGTTATTATAAAATGTTAGCTATATTTCCCTTGTATCTTATTTATGTTATCCATAGTAATCTGTACCTCTTAATCCCCTACCCCATTCCAACCCCTTCCCCTCTCCCTCTCCCCACTGGTAACCATTAGTTTGTCAGTGAGGGCACTATTAGTGATAATACAGACAATCATTATGAATACCATATTTAAATTATCTGACTATCAGGTCTTATTAATATATCACAAGGCTACCTTTTTATTGATGTACTTTGGAACTAGTCCTGAAGTTTCAAGGTCATGCTTGTCTCCAGTTCTTTTGTCAACATAAATTGGTTTAGGCTTTTTAGCCACTCCCATAATGACATCGGCTGCATTTGTATTTATAAATTTTTTTTCACTCTGTATTCCCATGACTGGATGGTCCGTCCTCAATGGTACAGGAGGCTTTCTGGGCTCATTCCGTTCCAACTTTTTTTCTGTTAAACATAACATTTCCTTGTTAATATTAAACTATAAATGTGGCTACTCAGTACTATTTATAGCATCCAGATATTTTACCACTAGTATATTAGAGTTTTATTAATAATATATTCAAATATTTAAGGTAAAAATCAGTAATCATAAATGCAAAAGATTAAATGTGACATAATTAATTAATATGTTGGAGAACAATATAAAAATCTAAGGGAAGAAAATAAACACCCTAAATCATATGCTAGCTAAAAAATTTTTATTAGCTATTGTAAAAACATTTTCTGGGCTTCCCTGGTGGCGCAGTGGTTGAGAGTCCGTCTGCCGATGCAGGGGACACGGGTTCGTGCCCCGGTTCGGGAAGACCCCACATGCCGTGGAGTGGCTGGGCCCGGGAGCCGCGGCCCCCGAGCCTGCGCGTCCGGAACCTGTGCTCCGCAACGGGAGAGGCCACAACAGTGAGAAGCCCACGTACCGCAAAAAAAAAAAAAAAATTTCTGATAAAGATTTCAGTAACAAATGTTCAGTATGCCCATTGAAAAAAGTCCAAAGAAACATTAAAACTTTTTTCTGAGTACCTTCAATATTATGAATAATTGCCTCTTCAGAGGAAAGTTACTGTAAAATCACCAAGTAAATAAATCAAACTTGATGTATCTGATGTATCCAAGAATCTGTGGATGTTTTTCACTAAAACTATTATTATTATAAGGTATAAAAATCATGTAATACCTATGCACCTAACATGCAGCTTAAGAAATGATAAATGACCAATACTGCTGCGGTTTCCTATTCACTCCTCCCTAATTACAGCTCACCACCTAAAATAACTGCTATCCAAAGTTACTTATCTCTCTCTACCACATTCTCTTTATTAGCAGCAGATGAAACTGGCCATTTTTACACAGTCTCTTTGACTTGACCATTCCAACTTATCTATTTTGATACAGCCACATCAAAGTGGTTTGTCAAAATGCTAAAATGTAAAATAATTACACTTTATTTCCAAGAACCGAAGGCAACAACTATCTTGACAAAACCTTACTCAAAGGCTTCCCTGGTGGTGCAGTGGTTAAGAATCTGCCTACCAATGCAGGGGACAAGGGTTCCAGCCCTGGTCCTGGAAGATCCCACATGCTGTGGAGCAACTAAGCCCGTGAACCACAACTACTGAGCTCGTGCACCACAAGAACTAAAGCCCGCCTGCCTACAGCCCGTGCTCCGCAACAAGAGAAGCCACCGCAATGAGAAGCCCACGCACCACAACAAAGAGTAGCCCCCGCTCGCCGCAACTAGAGAAAGCCTGCGCGCAGCAACGAAGACCCAATGCAGCCAAAAACAAGTAAATTAAATAAATTTAAAAAAAAACAAAAAACCCCACCTTACTCAAATCTTAACCCCATCACAACTACTACGGACTTTGACTTTATTCATTTCTGTACTGTTTGAACTTTTAAATCATTTTGTATAACTTTTATTATCAGAAAAAAACAATACTTATTATTAAAAGTTTATGAACTGGATTAATCTCTTGTTATAGGCTGAATTGTGTCCCCCTCCCATATTCATACGTCGAAGCCCTAAATGCCAGTACCTCAGAATGGGACTGTAGCTGGACATGCTTTCAAAGAGGGACTTAAGTTAAAATGAGGTCATTAGGGTGAACCCTAATCCAATATGACTGATGTCCTTGTAAAAGGAGGAAATGCGGACACAAACACACACAGAAGGAAGCCATGTGAAGACACAGGGAGAAGACAGCGATCTGTAAGTCAAGGAGAGAGGTCTCAGAAGAAATGAACCCTGGAAACATCCTGATCTTGTTTTTTTGTTTGTTTGTTTTGCTTTGTTATTGGTTTTGTTTTGGGTTTTTTTTGGCCATTCCATGTGGCATGTGGGATCTTAGTTCCCAACCAGGGATCGAACCCATAATCCCGGAAGTGAAGCTCAGGGACCACCAGGGAATTCCCAGTAACACCCTGATTTTGGACTCTAGCTCTCAGAATTGTCACAAAATAAATTTCTGTTTAAGCTACCCCATACTTATTATGGTGGCAGCCTCAGAAAACCAATATACCCCTGATAATTCTACACTCCCCCAGGAAACATTATAAAGGAAGTTTTGAATGTTCACTTATTCATTAATTCATGCAATATACTTTTGTTGAGCAATTACTATGTCCCCAGGTAATGCTCTAGGAACTGTGGTTACAGGAGTGAACAGAAGAGACAAAGTCCCTTTTCTCATGGAGTTTACATTATAGTGGGGGATGAAAAAATAAAAGATAATATGTAGACTATAATGTATATATTAGCTTGAACTATATATAAAATTGTTTACTGTTTTTGACCTACAAAAATGGTTATCTTCTTCCTATTTAACATACTACTGAGATGTTGTGAGCATCGTCAGAAATTGAATTAGGGAGTTCTTCTAAAGCCCGGAGCAGAGAATAAGCCTGTTACAACCCAAATAGCTCCCTTCTACCAGATACACCCAAGTCAGGTTGGGTATATCAAGTAAAGTTGGCATAATCAGTTTGCCTAAAAAACAAGAGGCATACATCTTATAGATGATCACATGGGAAACATTTAGAAGCCAGATTTAATTATGAGTTGAAAGCGCATGCAAAGGGCTCCCATAACGATAGCTTTAGAAATGCAATTAAGAGGCAAAACTGAATTCTCAGAAAATGAGGAAACAGTTTAGGAAGACTGATAATTCATTCTTAGTCGAGTAAGTATATTATAAATCTTGGTTGTTTGTGGTTATGTACTGGATGGAGCCTAAAGCCCACCCCCATCTTATCCTTATATCTATCAATATCTAAACATCATATTTTTTTCATCCGAGGAGTAGGGGTTGGCAATGTGGGGTGGCTCAGAAAATGGGGCGAGGATGTCTCTTTACAAATTATTCAGTGGTAATGTTAATAAGTCTGAAGACCAAATGACTGGGTTTCTTTTTAGGCTATAATAAAATGGCAACATCAACACGGTCTCGTAGTCATGCAGATGTTCTACTACTTAAATTTAGAGAAATCTTCTTGTACCTGTTAGGTATTTTTCAGTGTGTCTAGCAAATTATTGTGTTCAGAATGGCAGAATATTCACCAAGAGACTGGCAGTAGCCTTGACCTATATTACCTTTAACTTTGTCTCACTGGACGGGGCTTTTAAAGCTCTTGCAATGCCCTGAATTTCTTAATTATTCCTAAGGCCAATGAAATTTTGTGTTTGTTTTGCCTTATAATGTTTAGAAGAGAAAAGACAGACTTCTTCCCTTTTTCCTTATTTGAAACTTAGGATTTATACAGTTAAGTTATGTACTATGCTTAACCCAGGATTCATGAGGACCCAAGTAATATCATTGGTTCTAAGGCACTTAAAGTATTAAATTCCATTTTAAGACTTTCCAGTGTTCTCAAGTGCTTGTGAGTCACAAAATAACAAGACTCCACTTAAGCGAGCTGCAAGAGAGGCTTCTGAAGACATGAATTTCAGCATGAATATTGTATTTTCAGACTTGCTTCTTCCACCTTTCCCAATAATGCCCTCATCCTCTGTCACGGCATGAGAGTTATGAGAGAGGATTGTGGGACACATAATATTGCCATAGGGAGAAGTAGTTTCATTTTTGTCAAAAGGCACACCCTAGTTGGGCTTGAGATATTGCATTATCTCCTTGATGCCAGAAGATGGGAAGAGGCTTTTTTTGGGCTGTGTTGGGTCTTCATTGCCGCGCACGCGCTTTCTCTAGGTGCGGCGAGTGGGGGCTACTCTTTGTTGCAGTGTGCGGGGTTCTCATTGCGGTGGCTTCTCTCGTTGCAGAGCTCGGGCTCTAGGCATGTGGGTTTCAGTAGTTGTGGCATGTGGGCTCAGTAGTTGTGGCTCACGGGCTTAGTTGCTCTGCGGCATGTGGGATCTTCCCCAACCAGGGCTCAAACCCGTGTCCCTGCATTGGCAGGCGGATTCTCAACCACTGCACCACCAGGGAAGTCACTGAGGCTAACTTTTTAAAATAGATAGACTCATTGCCCTCTTCTCTTTATTATCTGAAAACATCAGGGAAGACATACCCAAGATGGGAAGAAGTTGCTTCCATGAATATCAATAACAATTCCTTTTTCATCCACTCTCCACTATCCTGATGGCCTTTTCCCCTGATATCCATATTCTCTATGACCACAATTGACTACATAATTTGTGAGGCCCAGTACAGAATGAAAATGTGGGGCTCCTTGACAAAAAATTATTAGGCATTTCAAGATGGCAGAAGCAGAGCATTAAACCAAGTGTGGGATCCTCTGAAGCACGGGGCCCTTTGTGACTGTACAGGTAGCACGCCCAAGAAACTGGCTCTCATTCATGAAGGCTCCTCCATTACATCTAACGCCTTCATGGTCCTAATGGTCTTAGAGATCGGAGAGAGTTAAAGCCCATACTCAAGGCTAAAATAAGCCGGATAGTTGCTTCGACAACTGATAGTAATGGTTGTAGTTTTCACCTCTTGCAGAAAAGACCAGACAGGGTTTAGATGCTGAGCTATCTTGCCCACTGAGGTTTAGAACTCTTCTTATGATCATTGTTATTGAATTCATGGAGCTAGTTATGAAGATGGTGGGGAGTGTGGTGCTGGAGGTGGGGTTTTATCAGATAGTCCAAGATGTAGTTCAAGATGCTTGCACTATCAAAGGAAAGTCTATTTGTGGGGCAACTTGGCATTCTCCACTCTCTTTTTCTACTACATTGTGGGGTTTTTTGAGAACTTTTTTTTTGAGAACTTTTATTTAAAATATTTTTTCACTGAAGTATAGTTGATGTATAATACTGATATTATATAAGTTACAGGTGTACAATATAGTGATTTTTAAAGGTTATACTCCATTTATAGTTATTATAAAATATTGGCTATATCCCCTGTGTTGTACGATATATCCTTGTATCTTATTTTATACATAATATTGTACCTCTTAACCCCCTGCTTCTGTTTTGCTCCCTCCCTCTTCCCTCTCATCACTGATAACAACGGGTTTGTTCCGTGAGTCTGCTTCTTTTCTGTTATATTCACAAGTTTGTTGTATTTTTTAGATTCCACACATACGTGATGTCATACATTTCCCTGTCTGACTTATTTCACTTAGCATAATACCCTCCAAGTTCACCCACATTGCTGCAAATGGCAATATTTCATTCTTCGTTATGGTTGAGTAGTATTCCATTGTATACATATACCACATCTTCTTTATCTATTAATCTGCTGATGGGCACTTAGGTTGCTTCCATGTCTTGGCAACTGTAAATAATGCTGCTATGAACACTGGGGTGCATCTACTATGTTCTTGACTTCTGCTTTCTCCTAGCCTCTCATATTCTGTTTAATATGAGGGAAAGTTGCTATCACTGTAAACATTTAATATTCACAGACAAAATAATTTTAAATTATCTGCTAACACTTTTAATATTAAAAAGAGTGATAAAACCTACTGGGTGGTAGAGTTTTTTCCTTTGAATGTTTCTTCAGGAAATCCTTTGGAGAAGGTACTTCAAGTTTTGCTGGTCCCATAGTTTTCATTGCAGTTTTAAATTTTTGCTTCTCATCTTTTACAGCTGCCTTAAAAACTGATACATACCTAAAATTAAAAGAAAAAATTGTAGCATTTACATTTCTAGTAAAAATTATTTAAAGTTTATATAAAGGATATACATTTCTAATTTATATATATCTATATTCATTTGGAGATAGCTATAAAGCAGAATTATCTGACTCCATCAAGCTTAGGCAAGCTAGATGGAACCTGTGCCCTAAGAAAAACGTGCCAGGATAAAGATGGTCATAGTATTTCCTTATTATCCTTTGAATATCTGTAGCATCTATAGTGATGTCACCTCTCCCATTCCTGATATTGGTAATTTATGTCTTCTCTCTCTTTTTTTTTTTTTGCTGATAAGCCTAGCTAAGGGCTTATTAATTTTATTGATTTCTTAAAAAACCAGCTTTTCATTGATTTTCTTTAATGTTCACGTTTTCCATTTCAATGATTTCTGCACTGATCTTTACTATTTCTTAT
Organism: Neophocaena asiaeorientalis asiaeorientalis; assembly: GCF_003031525.2. Classification (NCBI taxonomy): domain Eukaryota; kingdom Metazoa; phylum Chordata; class Mammalia; order Artiodactyla; family Phocoenidae; genus Neophocaena; species Neophocaena asiaeorientalis. The sequence goes on along the minus strand of NW_020172293.1, from coordinate 2,181,562 downwards.
TTGGAGTTTAATTTGCTTTTCTTTTTCAAAATTTTTTTTTTTTTTTTAGTTTCTTAAGGTACAAGTTTAGATATTTGACCTTAAACCTTTATACTTATCTAATAGAAGCTATAAAATTAAAAAAATACCTTTTTAATTCCCTTCTGATATCTTCTTTGGCTTAGGAGTTTGTTTAGATGTGTTTTGCTTAATCTCCAAATATTTGGGGATTTTCCAGATACCTCTTTGATTTCTAATTAATTTTTACTGTGGTTAAAGAATATAATTGTAAAATTTCAATCCTTTAAGATTTTCTGACACTTGTTTTATGGCACAAAGCACAGTCTATCTTGGTAAATGTTCTACATACACTGGAAAAGAAAGTGCACACTGCCGCTGTTGGCTGGAGTGTTCTATAAATGACAATTAGGTCAAACTGGTTGGAAGTATTTTCAAGTGTTCTAATAATCATTGAAAGAGAGATGCAGAAATCTCTGACTATAACTGTGGATTTGTCTATTTCTTCTTTTAGTTCTATCGGGTTTTGCTTCATGTATTTTGAAGCTCTATTAGTAGGTGCATAGCATTTAGAATACCTTCTTGAAATACTAATCACTTCAATATTATGAAATAATATTCTATATCCCTTTTAAAATTCTGTGCTCTAAAAATCTACTCTGTCTGATATTAATATAACCAGTCCACATTCCTTTGATTTATGGTAACAGCATTTTTCCATTCTTTGACTTTTTACTTACTTGTGTCTGTATTTTTAAGGGGATTTTCTTAGGGAAAGCATAGAAGTTTTATCCTTTCAAAGGCTTTCATTTCTTTGGTGTATTTAGACCATTCACATTTAATGTGATTTTTAAAATATGTTTGTGTTTAAATTTTCCATCTTGCTATTTGTTTTCTACATACCCCATTGCTGGTTCTTCCTTATTTTATTCTGCCTTATTTTTTGTTTTTGTTTTATTTTGTGGAAGTTCTAAGGTTTACAATATACATGTTTAACTGATCACAGCCTACCTCCAAGTATTGTTATGTCACTTCACATAGGACATAAGAACCTTACAAAAGAATACTTGCATTTACCCCTCCCCCACCTTTATCCTAATGTTATATGTGTGTTATGAAACCCGTAATTCATTGTTATTACTTTCCCTTTAAAAAGCCAAATAAATTAAAAAGAAATTCAGAAATAAATTTAAAAAGAAGAAACTTTAATATTTACCCATATATTTACCATTTTATGTGTTCTTTATTTCATTGTGTAAATCCAAATTTCCAACTCATACCCTTTTCTTACGCATTATGGACTTTTAAACTTCTGGCTTCCACTGTTTCTGATATTTGCTGACCTACTTTCTTCCTCTTTATGTAATGTTTCTTTTTTCCTTGGCTGTTTTTAGGATTTTTCTCTTTATTACTGGTTTTAAGAAATTTTATGTTAATGGCCCTTGGTATGGTTTCCTCTCCCTCCTCCTTCTCCTTTCCCTGCTTGGGGCTCATTATGATTCTTGGATTTGTGGATTTAGAGATTTCATTAATTTTGTCAAAATTCTGACCATTATTCAAATCTTTGTTCTGTATCTCTACTCTCCTTCTGGGACTCTAATTACACTTGTATTACGTTGCTTGACGTTGTCCATAGCTCACTGATTCTGTTTTCCTTTTCAGTTTTTTTTTTCTCTCATTTTCATTTTGTATTGTTCTAGTATTACTATGTCTTCAAATTCAACAATGTTTTCTTATTCAGTGTCTCAGCTGCTATTATTCCCATTAAGTGTACTATTTTCATTTTAGACATGGTATTACTTATGTCTTCAAGTTAGATTTGGGGTTTTATTTACCCTTCTATTTCTCTCCATACCTTGCTCATGTTTTCCTCTGCCTTTTTGAACACATGGAGAATATTTAAAATAGTGGTTTTAATCTCCTTGTCTACTAATTCTCTCACTGATGTCATTTCTTTGTCTGTTTGTACTGACTGATTTTTCTCTTGGTTATACATTGTATTTCTGGGTCCAGGAGCTTTCAGTCTATTTCTGATTTGGCCCTACCACTGAGGCAATATATTTCTGAGGGCACTACTCAATCCCTTGCATCTTAGGAGGAGTTTCCACTCTGGTTGGTGGGAATATAAACTTTATCTGGCTCTGCTGCCTTCTGTTGGCTATTTCCCTGGCCTTGGTAGTTTCAACATACAAAAGTACTGTCAACCAAAGACTTCAGGGAAATTCTCCTGCATACTTCTATCGTTCTCTATATATGTAGTTCTTTCCTCTCTGGTACTCTTGTGCTGTGAACTCTACATGCCTTGACTACCTCAAACTCTGAACTCTGTTTCTTTAACTCAGAGAAACTGCTGGATTTTGTTTTAATTTCTCTTTCCTGGACTTTTGTCTGGAGATTCTCTCCAGAGACTATGTTGGGACAACTGTAGGACTTGTTTCCCTTCTCTTAGGGATGACTGCTCTGTGTTGCTTGTCCAGTGCCTGAAAAACCATTGTTTTACATATATTTTTCAGGTGTTTTAGTTGTTTAAGGTGAGAGGGTAAATTCCACTCTTGATTGGAAGCAGACGTTCAGCTATACCACTTTTAATACTTTGTATTCTCATCTTACTATGTAGGTAAGTTTGTGTGGAGAAACATTCAATTGTTTCTTGCTTTTAGAAGACTTTCCTTAATCATGAACTAAATGTCTGGGAATTAACTATGGTCCAAACTGAATGAGCTCACTAGATACCATCAGGAAATAATGTTCAATCCAAATCTGTGCCTTGAAATTCCCATGGAAGTTGGAATTGGCAGATATGATCCCTTAATAAAATAACTTCCTCTGCAGTAAAAAGGAGTGCGTATACCCTCACCTTTTAAAAATCTGCAATCTTGTGATTCACTACACTATTCTTTGTGAGTTGAAAGCTTACCATCTGTTATAGAAAACAAGATATTCTATTCTATATGAATAATAATTTTTTAATTTTTCCAAATTACAAAAACTTTTTTAAATGATGAAACTAACGTAATGGTATATGTCCATTATATCTCAACAACAGCAAAAAGGAATAAAGATCTAGGTTCCCTCCATCTCCTCAATTCATTTTCCAGAAAAAATTATGTTTTCTATATCTCTATTTATGTATGAATTGTAACTTGATTTTTAAAACTTAATATAGGGGCTTCCCTGGTGGCGCAGTGGTTAAAAATCCGCCTACCAATGCAGGGGACACGGGTTCAAGCCCTGGTCTGGGAAGATCCCACATGCCACGGAGCAACTAAGCCCGTGTGCCACAACTACAGAGCCTGTGCTCTAGAGCCCACGAGCCACAACTACTGAGCTCATGTGCCACAACTACTGAAGACCGTGCACCACAATGAAGAGTAGTCCCTGCCCACTACAACTAGAGAAAGCCTGCACACAGCAACGAAGACCCAACAGAGCCAAAAATAAATAAATAAAATAAATTTAATTTTTAAAATCTTAATATAATGTGATACCTTTCCATGTTAGTACACATAAAGCTTACTTTCTTTTCTTTTTTTTATTGCATCTTTAAATTCTATAGCACTTTACAATTTTCAAAAGTTTCACCCACATTGTTTCATATAATCCTTCCTTCTCTGTCAGACTTATAACACTTAGTATAATGCCCTCCAAGTCCATGCATGTTGCTGCAAATGGAAAAATTTCATTCTTTTTTTTATGGTGGAGTAGTATTCCATTGTATACATACACCACATCTTCTTTATCCATCCATTTATTGATGGACACTTAGCTTGCTTCCATCATACTTTCTTTTCAATAGCTGCATTTTATTCCATTTTCTGGATAGTGTGGTTTTATTATGAAGATCCAGAGGGTGACTTTATTAGACAACTGGCCTTACTTTCTACTTTTTATTAGATGTGGGCTATAGATTAATTATTCTAAAACTAAAGTTATCTTCAATAGACGTATCATACTTGCACTTATTTTCTTGCCAATAGTCACCACATAGTCATATTAAATCTGTAGATACACACTTCTAAAGCAGTTTATCTTAAAGAGCACACAGAGAACTACAGACCAAGAGTTGGTACAGTTTGATAATGCTTGTTTGAGATTTTTTTTATCCTAATGGGTTAGATGAACATCTGGTTAACTACTGTTCTTTGTTTTGTTTTAAATGTCAGGCCAATATTATTGCAGCACTGGTCAATTGTGTAGAATTTTGGGACCTAGACTGCTCATAGCTCACTGTTCAACAGGAAGAGGGTGCCCTTCATCCCACTTTGATTACATATATCCATTTTCTAAATTATCATTTAGCATCTGCATCTCTCATTAGGGTTTTCAATAATACATGGTTTTACTGTTAACCAACATTTTAATGTTTATCTTCCAGTTCCCCAAGGAGCCTGTAACCTCTGAGGTAAGGGAGATCACAGTGCTGTCAACTGTTGGTTCCCCCAAGGAATTCACCTCTTTGTGAAAGCTGGACGATCATTTTGCCAGTCTTGCAAAGAGCTGCAGTGAGCTTTACTGAAGCTGGGTTTATAACTCAGTGATGCAAACAAGGCTTGCAGCTTAATATATTTCTTTCTTAGCATGAATTTGTACTGCAGTAAGGGGATTGGGTAAGGGCAAGTTTGTGTTACTGTGGTGAGAAAGAATTGGTTAAATGTTTTATTATGCTCTGTTTTTTATAAATTAGTGTTTTGCATGCATGACATCTTGTCAAATTAAAAACTCATGGCTGTGCTGACAGTGTAGCCTAACTTCACCCTAATGCAATGAGTTCTTTGCCATCACATTTGGATGCCTTCTATTCCTTTCACCGTAGGTTAGTTTTTTCTCCTTACTCCTTCAGAGTAAACCAAGTTTGTGCTGTCACTCCAACATTGCCCAAGGGCAATGTTATACACTAATAGGGGTTCAGTAAGTGCCTGCCAAATGAATAAAGATTTTTCCTATAAAATTTCTTGAAAAAGTCACCTAGATGCAGTAAAGCTTTTAAATTTACCAAAAAACAAAACGCCTATTTAATAAACTATCTTAACATTCAAATACAGTATTCTATGGAAAATATAATCAGCCAGTGAGTTATACAGAGAAACTTTATCTTGTACAATATACAGGAATTTTCGACCAAAAGCCCATTCAGCAATAGTTAATTTGAACACTTCTCATAAACTCTACAACTGTACCATATCTTACTTTGAATTCCTATTTCTAACTTCTACTAGATTTTGAGAAGCTAATGAAAAACAAAATAAGGATTGGTTTGGTTAAAAACAGATACTCAAGCTTAAAAGTGGAAGGATCTGCCCTCTTGTTGAAGATGTTATGCACCCCAAGCAATTACTAGTAAAGATAATTGATAATTAGATGTGAAAGACCTTAAGGATTATCTAGTTCATTTAGTTTGTTTTACAGATCAGAAAACAAATGAAAATGTATTCATGATCACAAAACCGATTAGTTGCAGAGCCTGTTTTTTTGTTTTTTATTTTTAGCCCACTGCTCTTGCAATGCGGTTTTGCCTTGGATCAGGAAAAAGAGAAAGGTAAAAGCTGCAAAAATCCTAGGAGGAATGAGATTTTCTCTATCAGTTACCTTCTTTTCTCCCCATAGAATTAAGTAAGTGCTAAGTCCCAGGAGACTAACTGGGATGTTTACTGTGTGGTTTCCTTTTCGAAATTTGGGGAATTAGAGGGGGTCCTAACAGCTACATGAAAATATTAACTCAATGACATATTTTTGGGTCTCTATCAATCCACTCTTCCTTCATCAGATCAAGAAAAGACCTTAGAGGGACTTCCCTGGTGGCACAGTGGTTAAGAATCCACCTGCCAATGCAGGGGACACAGGTTCGAGCCCTGGTCCAGGAAGATTCCACACGCTGTGAAGCAACTAAGCCCGTGTGCCACAACTACTGAGTCTGCGCTCTAGAGCCTGTGAGCCACAACTACTGAAGCCTGTCTGCTACAACTACTGAAGCCCACGCGCCTAGAACCTGTGCTCCGCAACAAGAGAAGCCACCTCAGTGAGAAGCCCACGCACAGCAACAAAGAGTGGCCCCTGCTCGCCGCAACTAGAGAAACCCTGCATGCAGTAATGAAGACCCAATGCAGTCAAAAATAATAAATAAATTTATTTTTTAAAAAAGAAAGAGGGCTTCCCCGGTGGCGCAGTGCTTGAGAGTCTGCCTGCCGATGCTGGGGACGCGGGTTTGTGACCCGGTCCGGGAGGATCCCACGTGCCGCGGAGCGAGCGGCTGGGCCCGTGAGCCATGGCCGCTGGGCCTGCGCATCCAGAGCCTGTGCTCCGCAACGGGAGAGGCCACGGCAGTGAGAGGCCCGCGTACCGCAAAAAAAAAAAAAAAAGAAAATGACAACTTGGTTTAAAAAAAAAAAAAAAAGACCTTAGAAACTACCTCATCCATTTATTTTATTTCACCAATCAAAAAACTGAGGCTCAGAAACAAATAGGAATTTATACTTGACAATACTCTTGGGGAAAAAAAATAAGCATTATCCCTTTATACAGGGAGCAGTAGTCAGAGACAAAACAATTAACTCCTGAAACCAAGTTTCAAGTATCCTAACACAGGATAATAAAATTGTGATTTTCTCTTTTCAACAATAAGAAATTTCAGGCTATGTTGTATGCCACATCATACATGCACAATTAAATTACAAACAATCACATACGTATTAAAAGGAGGCTAACATAAGAAAACGGCCCTCTCACAGCACCAGGCTACCCTCTCTGTGAATTGTGAGATGCTAAATACTTATATTTTGCAAACTCTTATTTAAGAAGTTGTCATCCAAGGCTACTTCATTGAGACAAAAATACACGTTCTCTCGTTTTGAAAGTGATATGATGCTTATTTAACCCTGAAATGGAACAGTAATTCCCCATTTTTGTTTCAAGTGGTAATCTTTGCTTACGTACCGAGGAGGCGGGGGAGGTTCCTTCCAGTCACTGGGTATGAGGTTATAAATGCTCTCAGAAGAGCACGTTGGATCCATGGCCACCAAATGAGTCCTTAAAACTACTCAGCTTTTTTCCTCATTATACCAATATCTCCATCCCTTTCTTCATCGCTTCCCCTTTCCTCTCCTACTCTCTTGCCTTCTCAAGGAACTAAGGCTTCTCTCTTTCACACAATTCCCCTTTGACGTCTTCTTAGCTGTCCTCTCTTGAAAAGAAAATAAAATCTCTCTTCTATTACTCTTGGGATCACTTAGCGTTGTTGACGGCGCGACTGCCTTGGAAACAGTTACTAGGCAACGGGGAAGTGGAAGGTGGCCCTGCAAACTACCTTTCCTCTCTTCCCTCTCTCCGCAGCTCCTTTTCTCTCAGAGAACTTCAACGTGAAAACCACTGTTTATATGTACCTTTGGGAGTAAAGGGGTGAAGACTGGCGTCCCCTTAAAAATGTTGCTCTTTCCTGTTTCTGTGTATTTGGAGAAAAACATAAACTCTATCAGAGACACGCGCGGCACCGAACGCGGCGTGCTGGCGTCGCACACTAACATTCTTGTGCGCAGGTGCCTACCCGGTGGGGGCGGGGCGAGCGGCTGAGGCCACGCTGTCGCACGTCCGACGTCAGCAGCGGGACGAGAGAGGGAGGAGCCCGAGGAGAGGAGCAGGCTCGGGTGGGTGGAGCGCGGGACGAGTCACTTACCCGGTGCTGGGCTGCTCCGGCCGTGGGCGTGGCACGAGGACGTGGAAGCCGACCTCGGCGCAGGCGCAAAGGCCGCTGTGCGGGAGCCGGGTGGGCCTAGCGAGGCCCGGGCTCAAGGTTGTGGGCCGTCCTGGGCGGGCGCCCGAGGTATCGGGTTGCAGCCCGAGGTGGCACTGGCGGCTCCCGGACGCTCCATCCCATTTCCTTTCCTTTCCCCCGTCTTCTCAGTGTGGTTTTCTTGGTGAGTTATTTGAGGAGAAAGGGAAACTGTGGAAACCAGTCCGTTCCCATCGCATGCCTTTCCAGCTCCGTGCCTTCCCCTTTGCGCTGCTCGGCGGTGATCCCAGCGCTCTGTCCGCGCCCGCCTTCCAGGCTGCTTACGTCCCGGGCTCTTGCCGCCACCTGTGCGGGCGCGACCGCGCCCCGCCGTCCTCCCGGTTCACCTGTCGCGGCCCGTCCTCCCCTGGGCCACCTGCCTCGCTTTCTCCTGCACCTCGCCCCTTCTCCGCCAGTTTACCTCTTGATCGGGCTCCTCCTCTTAGGTCTTTGTTTTTTAAACGAGAAGCCTAAACCTGAAGGAGAAGCCTTTTGAACGGGCCCTTGAGTTGTTGCCTTTTTTTTTTTTTTTTTTTGGTGTCCCTTTTTGAAAACGATCTTAGAAGAGGTTTTATTCCGTTTGAACCATTTGGTCTTCCGTGAACCTACTTATTCGCGGACTTATTATGACTGCTGAAGGAAGCTCACCATCCCGAGGCTTTGAAAGACATTTTGGCAATATGGTTCTGAACCAACCTTATAGAGGCCACTCTGCCCGAAAGGGGACTAAGGATGCTCCAAGATAAGAGAAGGCCAGTTTTGGTCATCTCACTGCCAGGGCGCTCGGTGGAGGGATTAAAACAGCCTGGTGGCTTGGTTAATTTAAAAGGGTTTGCTGAATGTGTGAGTCCTTATCATCTTGGGCTCTTAGTGAATTTCATTAGACAAGAATAAATTTAGTTTTTTCTTATCCAGTTGGTCAGGTTTATATTTTTTATCCCAGGCGTTTAACAAACATTTTATTTCAGATGACTGGCACCTTGTGGGTGATGCTCCTGTTCTTCACGTCGGATTTTCTGTTTTGAAACAAAAGTTTATTTGTATATGCCACTTTGCCCTTTTCCTTTCCACTTTGAGTATTTTACGTTTTTGGGTTTTTTGCTTAGCATGTATAGAGAAGAATAATGTTCTCTACATATGCTAAGATTTGAACTAAGGACTCAGAATGATAATACCGTTAAGCCAAGTGGACAGTCATTGGCCAAAGTTTATAAACTTTCTAACTAGAAGGAACGCTTTAGGACTGTTTATGTGAATCAGTTCCTAAAAGAGCCAATAAAGGCAAAGCATGATTTCTGCAGTTAGTAAGCACCCACTGGCTTTAGCTAGTCTTGACTTTCTGCTGTTACTGAATACAGTAATTTCACTGATGTCAGTATGTTTATTATGGTTTTAAAAACACTAAACAGAATTTAAGGTCTCAATGTAGTGTATTCAGTGCACCGTCTTAATGAAGTTGTTAAATCATTTGGAAAGGAACTTTTTTTCCTTTAGATACTTGGTCTGTAATTCTTCTTGCCTTTTGAAGGTATGTTTACAAAGAATGCATTTCTAATTTTTATAATTCCCTCAAAATGGCAGTCCTATTCAAGGAAATGCCTATGTTCAGTATGTCCACAGAGAATTAGTATTGGTGTACCATCAGAGGTGGTGAACTTTTTCTGTAAAGGGCTAGATAATAAGTATTTTAGGCCTTTGCAGCCCAGATGGATCCTTTCGAAACTACTCAGCTCTACCATTATAGCTCAAAAGCAGCCAAAGACAATATTTAACAAATGAAAAAAATGAATGAGCCAAGTTTTGTTCCCATGAAACTTAATTTACAAAAATAGGGGTGGGCCAGATTTGGCCTGTGGGTTGTAGTTTGCACAGACCCCTTATATGAATGAATGGTTGTACATACAAATTAGGTTTTTTCGCTAAGTATTATTTTAATCTACTTAAATGAATAAAATGGGCAGAGGTGGGAATATAAATAGGACAATTGGGAGGAAAATAAACCCTTTCTAAAGACATATTCTTTACAATATTTTTCTAAGTTATAGAATTGCAAAGGGTACTTAAAGAGGCTTTTGAATTAGATACGCAAGACCTTAAAGATATCTAACAGCGTAAGACTACCAACAGGAAAGGCTTAGGCAGCTTGATTCTAAGATAAAGGCAAAGATGAGTGGTGAACTTGGAAAATGCTTTGATTGTAAGACCCCTGTGATTACCACATGGCACTGAAGTGTGGTCCTTCCTCCTCGCTGTTTCAGTCAGCTGACTGACTGAAGGCTTGTTAAGAGGATTTTTACTTAGTAGTCAGAAGCAGCAAAGCTTCTAACCTTCTGCGGGTTAGTTTATATCCTAATATATTTGCATTTTTTTCGTATTACTTATGGGAAAACAATTTATTGTAAAAATGCAGTAATTTTTTAAGAATTTTTAAAAAACCTTAGAATGTCTTTCTTCATAAAATAGTGGACTAGATTTAGTCATCCTTAGAAATTATTAATAGATTGTATTAAAACAGGATGACAAGTATAATCATGGCATAAATATTTTCAAAAGTTCATTGAACTGTAGCCAGTTCTCATCATGAAATAATTTTTGAAGTGCTACACCTTATTTTGGGAGAGTAATAACAAATATTTTAAATGGGTAACAAATGCTAAATCATTTTCACTAAATAGATTTTGACAATTTCCCAGAAGTATTCTAGGTAATTTTATAATGGAATTGAAAATTTCTGGACTATTTTGGAAGTAAAAATAATGGGTTTAATATGATTTTGGCTGATTATCAATCATCTAGTGGTAAATGTAGGAAAATATCACTGTAAATAGTTTCCTGAAAACTAATATGTATTTCTGTTTTCAAAGTGTATAACTTTGTTATCATTCTTAGGAAATAATTTAAAAACCTTTTAAAAAGTGGTTTCTGTACTTTTTTCCTTGAATTCTTCAGTTTTGATCAGCTTGCCACAGTAAAATTGTTAAATTTCATACTTCGAGGTCACACAGTACTTAAATTAAAAGGTACATGTGGACATTCTGTTTTTTAAAGTTCTTGCTATGATACTGACACATCACTGCCTTTCCATTTATCTGTTTGAATGGCAAGTGTCTTTCATGTCAAAAAAGTGTCCATTGGAACTAGTGGATCAAAAAACTCCACTGTAAGTGATAAGAAAACCTATTTAAAAATTATTAATGTATAATGGAGTGGTATATATCTTCTATCCCCTGAGAAATTAGAGAGTTTACAAAAATATTTTTTGTGTAGAACTTGGCTCTACAAAAAATATTTCAGAACATCAATGATTCAGTAAAACCTGAGTACTTAATGATCAAGAGATTTAGTCTTTAAGTACTGTTTTTGTTTCTTGACTCTTATGTGATTGACTTGCATTTAATTTGAAATAGTTTTGTTCTTTGGCTGAAGAAAAATTGCCTATTCATAACCCCTTTACTGAAAAACGTATTAAAATATAAGTAAATGAAAAAGTCTAATAGCATGGTTTTGAATCATAAAGGAAAATGATATGCAGTTGGTCCTCACTTTTCACAAGTTCTATATTTGTGAATTCTACTCACTAAAATTTATTTATAACCCAAAATTAATACTTGTAGCACTTTTGCAATCATTCATGGTCATGTGCACAGTGGTGAAAAATTCGAGTCATGAGATATGCATTCCAAGCTGGAGTTAAACAAGGTGATGCTCTGCCTTCTTGTTTCAGCTCCTACTATAAACAAGTGTCTTTTGAATTCTATTTAAGTGCCACATTTTTTGCATTTTTGTGCTTCTAGCTGGTGATTTTGCTGGTTAAAATGGCCCCCAAGCAGAGCACTGAAGTGCTACTCGTGTTCCTAAGGCACTAAGGCCACGATGTCCCTTACAGAGAAAATGTGTGTGTTAGATAAGTTTCCTTCAGGTGTGTGTTAAAGGCTGAGTTCAATGGTAATGAATCACTATGTATATATATTAAATAAGATGTCTTTAAGCAGAAACACACATAAAACATTACGTATTGATTGGTTGGCAAAAATGTTGTGACCAGAGGCTCACAGGAACCTAACCCTGTATTTCCCCTAGGAGCAATGGTTCAATATTCACTAATTCATATTCCTGGTGACATGATAGAATATAACTACCATGAATAATGAAAATTGACTATATTACCTCTTAAGTAAAAATGCAGTTTCCAGATAAAAGTTACATGCTGTGGGCATTATTCCATCTTCTCTTGTCTTTTGGTTGGCTTACAGTGAATGTTGAAACCCTAAAATGAGTTTGTGGCTAAATGTTACAAAATTTAGTATGTAGCTTCTTTAATTTTCTTTAAAAATGATAATGTTAGAGCAATTAATACCTGCCTTCTGCTAGTTTCAGGAAGATTTTTATGGTGAAGTAATACTGATACAGAATTAATAAGTTGAACTGTCACAATTTTCTACTTTGAATTCATATAAAACAAAGGAAGAATAAGGTTACAGAAGATAAGGTGAAGTTAACATGCATAATGTCTGTGTTACAGTCTTCTGCTTTTAATGGAGTTGACGTTAAGCATTGTAGCAACCAACATAAAGTGGAAAAGATCAGATAAAAGATTTAATGCCCATAAAAACAAACCAGCTACTCAGGTAATACACAATTATTACCAATATAGACCTCAGAAAGTTATGCATTGGGAACTAACAAAGAAGACACTCTGTGATGTTATAAGCAAAAGCCACCTGAATAGGAAGTTAATCAGGCTGTTTTATACAGTGTCCTCAAAATAATGTGGTAACGAAGAGTTCCAGAATAAAAGTAGTTTAATAAAAGAAATTGCTGATAGGGTTCAAGTGTACAGTTCTCTGATCCTTGGCTTGTTTCAGGGAAAGGATTAGACTGTGCTTGACAGAATAGTTCTTGATCCACGGATGAGTACCCGTTTTCTCTGAAGGTTTATAAACAAACCAAACCATAAAAAAATATGCCTAGCTTTGTGCCTAGATATTCTGATTGAATTTATATGTTTTTAGTCTATTGTCATTGAGTGACAGTGGTTAATATTACTATATAAATGGTCTTATGTGCCAACCACCATGCTATATGCTTTGAATTTATTATAAAATCATTTAAATAGCCAAGAGGTACCCATGTGTGGCAGACACTGTGCTTTTTACAGGAGATATTATTGCATCTAAATCATGTAGTGATTCAGATACTCATTTCATAGCCTCAGTCCACTGATCACTAAACATACAGTTAAATCATTGAAAGTTTTAGGTGTCGTGTGAAAGATTTATATTTATCATTTGGTTATGTTGTCTTGTATATTGCTTTGTGGCAGAACTTCGGTACTGTCTAGTAAAACTTTTTTTTTTAAGTAAAATTTGACCTGTCTTGCATACATTTGTGTTTTAATGGTGAGTAATTTCCAAAGACAGGGATTTGACCAGTATGGGGAATTACAGAGCTTCTCCGGATGCCAGAATAAGTTTGTCCTCTTATCATTGGAAACATTCCTGAGTTTTTTTGCTATCACTCTGGAGTCTGGAATTTGAGTTAAGTCTCTCCAATGATGATGTTTATAGGACAGAAATTAAAGTGATGGTCCCATGCAGAGAAGGTTATAGATATGTAGCCTTTGACTTTGCTGCTGATTATCAATTTTTCTTAAGTATTTGCATAATGTTATATCTTTCACTAGCTTTTTTTAAGGACTTCAACATGAAAAAGATGTAAGAATGATTCTTAACAGTATGCATGTAAAAGGCATGTAAGAAAGAAAATGTCATACCTTTGCCCTATAGTTTGGAAAATTATTTAAGCATCTTATTTATTTTTATAAGCAAATATTTTATTCTGGTTTCTTGTGAATTCTTTGACTAAGAAATTTATGAGTAACATGATAATCTCTCAACATTTTCATATAAACTAAAGAGAAATTAAATATAAAGAGTATTGTTCAGCTTTTTGTTCAGCAAGTAAATAGCATTCCAACTCCAAATAATCCTTATTTACATGGGTTATAAACCATGAGACAATTTTCATTATAGGAAAATAAATACTAATTTGATTTAGTATCTTTTTGAAAAAGCATCTATGATACGGCATTTTCTGAATAAAGTGTTGCTCATAGTTACAAATTGTTAAAGTTTGGATTACTCAATGTCTTAAGACTTGAAAAGATTGTTAAAAGGATAATATGAAATAAATGAGAATTTGGGTTCAAATACTTTTTTAAATATCCCATAAATTTGGAAGAATGTTAAACAGTGTATGTACTGTGGGCGTGGTTATACTTAATCCTATTGGGATAGTCTTTTGAAATTAGTAACCAAATGTCTTTTTTGTTTGTTTTTATGTTTGAAAGGGCAAAAGCCAGTTTTTAGGTTGGCTTGCGCAGAAAAGTGAAAAGAGAATGCTCCACTTTAACCGATGTCAGCATCTGAAACAAATAGCTCAGAAATGCTTTTCTAGTACACATGTGAAAACGGATAAACATGCACAGCTATTTCTTTCAAGAACCTTTGCACTTGCAGAATTAAGGAAGTCATGGCACTCAATCTACTCTCTTGTTGGAGACAAAAATATTATCCTGATGGGACCACCCGGTGCTGGGAAAACAACAGTAGGCAGAATAATAGGTCAGAAACTAGGTTGTTGTGTCATAGATGTGGATGATGATATCCTTGAAAAAACCTGGAATATGAGTGTGTCTGAAAAATTGCAGGATGTTGGTAATGAGCAATTTTTAGAAGAGGAAGGAAAAGCTGTGTTAAACTTCTCTGCATCTGGAAGTGTGATTTCCCTTACTGGGTCCAATCCACTGCACGAAGCTAGCATGCGGCATCTGAAGAAAAATGGAATAATTGTTTATCTGGATGTACCTCCAATAGATATAGTTAGTCGTCTAAAATTAATGAAAATAGATAGGATTGTAGGTCAGAATTCTGGAACATCTGTGAAAGATTTGCTTAAGTTTAGAAGACAGTATTATAAGAAGTGGTACGATACTCGTGTTTTATGTGAAAATGGGGCTTCCCCGGAGGAGGTAGCTGACAAAGTGCTGAATGCAGTTAAAAGATACCAAGATGTGGACTCAGAAACATTCATTTCCACAAGACACATTTGGCCTAAAGACTGTGAACAGAAGGTCCCAACGAAATTCTTCAGTGAAGCTGTGACTGAGGGGTTAGCTCCTGATGGTGGACTTTTTGTTCCTGAGAAGGAGTTTCCAAAATTAAACTTTGGGGAGTGGAAAAGCCTCGTAGGAGCAACGTACATAGAAAGAGCACAAATACTCTTGGAAAAAT
This sequence comes from Neophocaena asiaeorientalis asiaeorientalis, assembly GCF_003031525.2. Lineage (NCBI taxonomy): Eukaryota > Metazoa > Chordata > Mammalia > Artiodactyla > Phocoenidae > Neophocaena > Neophocaena asiaeorientalis. Next base: position 2,166,511 of record NW_020172293.1, on the reverse strand, counting down.
GTATACATCCTGCTGACATACCTGCTTCCAGGTTGGGAGAAATGATTGAAACTGCTTATGGGGAAAACTTTGCCTGCTCAAAAATTGCCCCTGTCAGGCACCTGTCAGGCAACCAGTTCATCCTGGAGTTGTTCCATGGACCAACGGGATCATTTAAAGATTTGTCTTTACAGCTCATGCCCCATCTTTTTGCACACTGTATTCCACCAAGTTGTAATTACATGATACTTGTAGCCACCTCAGGAGACACCGGGAGTGCAGTCTTAAATGGCTTTAGTCGTCTTAGTAAGAATGACAAGCAAAGAATAGCTGTGGCCACATTTTTTCCTGAGGATGGAGTAAGTGATTTTCAAAAAGCACAAATAATTGGCAGTCAGAACGAAAATGGATGGGCAGTAGGTGTCACGTCAGATTTTGATTTTTGCCAGACATCTATAAAAAGGATTTTTCAAGATTCTGATTTTACTGGCTTTCTTACTGTGGAATATGGAACAGTGTTAAGTTCAGCTAATTCCATAAACTGGGGCCGACTGCTTCCCCAAGTAGTTTATCATGCTTCTGCATACCTTGATCTCGTTAGCCAAGGGTTTATTTCTTTTGGAAGCCCAGTCGATGTGTGTATTCCCACAGGAAACTTTGGTAACATTTTAGCAGCAGTGTATGCCAAAACCATGGGAATCCCTATTCGAAAATTTATTTGTGCTTCTAATCAGAACCATGTTTTGACTGATTTTATAAAAACAGGACATTATGATCTAAGGGAAAGAAAATTAGCACAAACCTTTTCACCAGCAATTGATATTCTCAAATCTTCAAACCTGGAGCGACATTTACACTTGATGGCTAATAAAGATGGACAATTAATGACAAGATTATTTAATCAATTAGAAGAGCAGCATCACTTCCAGATAGAAAAGATTCTAGTTGAGAAAATTCAGCAGGATTTTGTAGCTGACTGGTGCTCTGAGGGAGAGTGCCTAGCAGCTATTCACTCTACCTACAATACTTCCGGGTATATTTTGGATCCACACACTGCTGTTGCAAAAGTAGTTGCAGACAGAATGCAAGATAAAACCTGCCCAGTGATCGTCTCATCTACAGCTCATTACTCAAAGTTTGCACCTGCTATCATGCAGGCTTTAAAGATCAAAGAAATCAGTCAGACTTCATCAAGTCAGGTTTATTTACTGAGTTCATACAATGCATTACCTCCACCTCATGAGGCTTTATTGGAGAGAACAAAACAGCAAGGGAACATGGAGTGCCAGGTCTGTGCAGCTGATGTGAATGTCCTGAAGAGTCACGTGGAAAAACTGGCACAAAATCACTTCATATAGAAGTTTTCTGAGTTAAAAAAAATGTTCTGGTGATAAGCATGCAATAATTGATCACAAAAGTAGATTTGGAATACAAATGACATTTTGTTTTTTATGTTAATATGTATGTCTATATGTAGATCTGTTATCTTTCAGAATTTCAATAGCCTAATCTCTAGATCTGAACATTATACCTACACATGCTCCTTGGATCCTTAATCTGGAAGTGACAGAAAGGTAGCATAGTACACAGACCCTTGCGCTGTGCTTTGCACTCATGAGGGATATATCAGTTTCTACTCCCTCACCCCCACTTTTAAGCAGACCAAAATGTCTGGCGTTCAATCTGGCAATTAAAATATTTAAGCATAGTTGTTCCGTAGTACATCTGTAACCATTACCAGTTCTCTATTGAATAGAAAGATAATTTACCACTCTAATGGTAACTTCTGTGGAGGAAGTAGTAAGCTCATCTATTAAGAAAGGGCTAGTAGTGTTTTTGACTCTCCATTTCGGACTTGTAATTAATTATGTGTATTCTACGCCACCCAGATTAGATAAGTGCTCTGGCCTTCACTCCCCTTAAGATATGTAGAGTTACGGTGATGTAGTTTGAAAACCAAGACACAAGATTTAAATCCACAATGTAATAATCCACAGAACTACTTAGTAGTGGATACGGAAATAAAATTGTGTATCTATTTCAAGAGAAAAGCTTTCCAAAATTCAGAGTATTTGAATAGTCTTCATGGAAGCATGTTTCTAGTTCTACCAGTTTTCCTGTATTATTTGGACTCCATTCCTATATAATTTGTCTATGGTCTATTTTCAATGAACATTGTCTTTTTTGGTAACTAAAATCACATACAGTTGATGCACATATTTAGTTTTTCCTTCTTTGTAGTAACAGTACATTATAAACGTGATTTACATTTGTGAATTTCCTGGATGTTTTATTTCTGAATTAAAGATTATCAGTGAAAGGACCTATTAGTGTAATGGACTACTCTCAACCACAAGATGGCATTCCTAACATAATTTGTCTTTGCTGATAACATTCTGCTTCATTTTCTGGGAAAACTACCTCCATAAACATATTATAAGTTGTCAAGAAAAAATTGTAATCGTTCAATGAGCCGAAGCAATCTGTTTAAAAAATTAAACTAATTATGTTAACTTTGGATCTATGGCTTCTAAAATGTACATTTTAAAACCAAAACTTGAAAACTAAGAGCCGTTACAAGAAAATAATGGAAGATTCAAAGTTTACTTATTCACGTAGGTCTTAGTTATTTTATCATTTGCTTATAAGGATATTTGTTTCAGTAAATGATATGTTTAGAAAACGCATGTAAATTTTCCTGTGTGTATGAGAATGCACTATTTTTCTGAAAGTGGGAGGGACAGTGTTTAAAAAAAATGACATGGGGCTTCCCTGGTGGTGCAGTGGTTAAGACTCCACCTGCCAATGCAGGGTACACGGGTTCGAGCCCTGTTCCGGGAAGATCCCACATGCTGCGGAGCAACTAAGCCCGTACGCCACAACTACTGAGCCTGCGTTCTAGAGCCCGCGAGCCAAAACTACTGAGCCCGCGAGCCACAACTGCTGAAGCCCGTGCGCCTAGAACCCGTGCTCCACAAAAGAAGCCACTGCAATGAAAAGCCCATGCACCGCAACGAAGAGTAGCCTCCACTCGCCGCAACTAGAGAAAGCCCGCGCAACAAAGACCTAACACAGCCAAAAATGAATAAATAAAATAAATCTATTAAAAAAAAAAGACATGATTTTTGCCCACAAGAACTGTAATTAAGGAGACAACATGTAAAATTAAATCATGTATTGATACAACACAGAAGAGTTACTGCAAGTTAGGTCATGAGTAAGTGAAAAATGATACAGTCAAGAGCTGTAGGATTACCATGGACCAGTCAGAAAAGGCTTCACAGAGGACATAGAAACAGAGGTAAGTCCTGAAGGATGGCAAGATTTTCTAGGTGAAAAGGAAGGGGAAATACATTTTAGGCAGACAAAGGAAATAGGTATGGTGAGTTGTTCAAGAGGGTACCTGCCTTTATCTGTGGTTGGTTTTGTTCTCTGTCCAAAACTTACTTCATGCCTTCACTTTTTCTTAAAACCAACTCTAGCCCTTCCCTCTCAGCTAAAAACCTTGCCTCAGTCAAGAGGAACAAGCCAGCAGTGAAGACATGCTTTCCCACCACCAAATGTCTGAATCTGCTGTACCTGTTTCTCTCCTCGCCTGCCTCCCGCTGGGTTGAATTGGGTGGTATTCCTTCAGGTGTGTCTTGGCTTCTGTTCCCGTCAGGGCGCTCACATCACTTGCTTCATCAGTTCTCTCCTCTGCTGTTTCTTCAACCTCCCCCCTCTGATGGAACCTTTCTTTCTATGCCATTCAGATGCTCTGTTTTCATATCTTATAAAGCATAAGAGCAAAACAAAACTCTAAACATCCACATTTCCCCCCCTCTACTCTTTTATTTCTTTACGTTCCATTCAAGACCAAGCCTTCAAAAAGAGTTGTCTGCATATATGGTCTCCACTTTCTTACCTCTCATTTTCTCCAGCGTATGTAAAGTACACTTACAGTTTAAGGAGGAATAATAAACAACCATGTGCCCCACACCTTGCTTTACGAATAGACCATTCCTCATCTGTGACACCCACTGTGGCTCCTCTTTGATTACATTTACTTCTCTCCCTCAGAGGTAACCACTGTCCTAAATTTTCTCTTCATCATTCCCTTGTTTGTACTACAATTCTGCACTGTTTAGTTTTGCCTCTTTTTAAATGTATGTAAATGGAATCATACTATATATATTCTTCCATGACGTTTTATTTAAAAACTTTAAAATTCATCCATGCAGATGAGTGAAACCATAGTTCATTAATTTTTATTACTGTATAATATCCTATAGTATGAATACCATAATCTATCCATTTGCCAGTTAGTGGACATTTAGATTGTCTAATATTTATATGTTCTTGTATCCAATAGGTATACTGTTTTGTAAAGTTGTGTTGAAGGCTAGTGAAAATGGACTTCCAAACATTTGTGATTCTTTCTAATGTTGTAAAAATCGGTTTCATATCTTGGCTGTATTAAAATAAAAATGTATGGTCTGTTTATGATATGAAAAATTATTATCAGTTCTTAGGCTATGGTTATAATTTCTACCTTATCTTTGAAATTATTTTACCACGTCAAAAAATATAGTGAACTTGTAAGATTTTTGAGAAAAAAGAAAGGAGATTTTTAAATTACATGTTAATGAAAATTGTAAAATATTTTTTCATCAAAATCGAGTTTAGAAGGTAATAAATTGTTCTCTTTGAAGTTTTTGTTAGATTTTAATAGCAACTCACTTTCAAAAACAATCACAGCAAATACTGTTTCTCTCAATCCATTAAAAATTGCCATTTTTCAAAATGGAAACTTTAAAATAGATATTCCAGAGCTCATAAGAAATGCTAAAATAAGAAAAAAATGCTAGGAATCACTTTGAACAGAAGTTAAAAACATTTTTAAACAACAACAAAAACTCTTTTTGGCACTCTTTAAGGCACAAATATCAATGCACGTTGATGTTTAAATCACTCAACTTTATTTCAGATTAAACTAGGCTTGCTTGTATTCATGGCAACATTAAACTTTAATTTATAACTATATGCCCAGCAATAGGTTTTCTTTTGAAGCCACATAAAAAAATACTGCTTGGGGTATACTTGACAGCACACACCCCAGATTTGCAATCCATGTTGTAGTATATCATTTTCTTTAAAATTAGAGAACTTCTAGGTTTTCAATATTTTTAAAAAATATTTATTTAGGCTGTGCCAGCTCTTAGTTGCGGCACGTGGGACCTAGTTCCCCGACCAGGTATCCAACCCAGCCCCCTGCACTGGGAGCGCGAAGTCTCACCCATTGGCGTGCCAGGGAAGCCCCTCAATGTTTTGTTTGCAGCACTTACTATCTCATGTTCTCATTGAGTCATTCACTTGCTTTCTGTGCTGCTGCTGGTCTTTTCATCTGACATTTTTGTCCATTTATGACTTACTTTTTTAATGACTTTACTGCCACTTTAGTGGTCCCCAAAAGCAATTCAATGATGTGACCTGGGTATTGTTTCTGGTGCCAACCTCTAAAGTTGATTCTCTGGTTTTCTGGAGATTCTTTGGTCCATTTATTATCTTTTAATAAATTTATTTTAATTTAAGCTTAAACTTGTTCGGAGTAACTTCTGTTATTTGCAATAACAACCCTGCTTAATACAGTTCTAAGTGATGATTACAAGTAAAATTAGTGAGATTGGCACCAAGTGATATAGAGTAAACATTTTGAGCTGGGCAAAAATAAGTTAAAGTATTCGGTGGAAATTGACTGGCTATATATGGTTACAGGAAAGAGTATTGTATATTTTATTATTATTTGTAATTTTGTGTTCTACATTGTTTAATCAGTAAAAGTCTTAATAAACTTATGTATACACACACACATTTTTCAGAGAGCCAATTATTACTACCACATTGAATATATGGCAAACACATGACTTCACCTTTCTAAAATCTTAAAATTTTGGAATTGCAAAACATTTAACCCATGGGTTTTGCATAATGGATTGTTAACTTGTTCATTTTAGCACAACACAGTTTCCTAATCTAACAGAAAAGATAATGCAAGAAAATAGCATTTCTACTGGATCAAGTGGCCTGGTTAAAATGATTTGACATCCTGGTTTGACAAGATTGGAGATTATTCATATTTGTCTTGAATTTTACAAAGTTCAAATCAAACAGCAGAAGTTTTCAGAAAATAATTTTACTTGCCCTCGATATTACCTTTTTTTCTGGGACTATCTCTCCAATCTGTTTGAGATTTTAAATATAATTGGCTGACATAATATTTAAACAACTGCCAAATCAACATGGGTCATTACCAGAAAAAACATCATTTCTTGTAAATTCCACATCTGTTTAGGGTTCTTCTCTATTAAAGTAATGTAACTTAATCCTAAAAGATCTGAAAAGCTTATTTATTCACAGCATTCTGTATACTTTCCAGAAAAAGAGTCAAGTCAAAAGGTACCCCCTTTTCCCTTCAGTGTTGTAGCCTACTATGAAGAAACAGAACATCTTTCTCTTGAGAAAAGTTGAGTATAATAATATTTTACTGGCAAAAGAAAGAAGGAAAATATTAGTTTAAATTGGGTCAAGAGCATAAAATTTCTACTGGCCGAAAGTCATACCAAAATGAAATGAAATTTTAAGGAGAAAACAATCAAAGCTAAAATATCCTTTAAAATATGCAGGTCATTCTTATCAAAGAGGAAAAAAATACATGTAGGAGCTTTATAACTTTGAAAATGATTACACATAAATTATTTGATTTTCCCAAGACCTCAGAAAGGGACATAATGCCTTGATGCAGTCACCACAGTGAGAAGTCCAGAAATTAAATTTTGCTCAGGTACACAAAGTTGATCAGATTTAGCGATTTTTATCTTCCACTAATCACACTTATAGAAGAATAAACATAAACTAAAATGTACATTTATTGATTTATAATGGTTGATATATCTTTCCAGTGACCACATATTTGGTCTTCTCCACCTAAGACTCCCCATCCCTTTTAAGAAGATACTGTGGAAATAGTTTATTTGGTAAATATGAAGTCAAACCAAAGAGAGAAGGATCGTTTTCAGGGATGTTTCACTCACAATTAACTGTAGTTATCCCACAATATAGAATACCTCTTGAGTGAACAGAATATTCTTACCTGTTTGACTCAAGGTCGTTCTTCTCTGGACAGTGTTAAATATACACTGCTAACTCTTGATCTTTGTATCATCATCCTTCCAGATCACACACTTTGAGTCAACATGTTCCTTTTTCAGATTTGTAACAAAACAAAACATCATAGTTTCAGTCCTTGGGAAGCTTATGGAGAACTTAGGCAAGTAATTCAACTTATTACAAGATCATATGATATATATTATGATCAGAACCAGCCAGAAACATGGTGGACCCTGAGAAAGCTAGTTAGATATTTGGTTCCCCTTCAAACTGATGTTCTTTAAGCATTTGTTCCACTTTCCTTTTGGGCAGAGACCACAGTTTTTGCACAGACCCCCCACCACAAGCACAATGCAGGGAAGGACAGAGAAGGACACCTACTGGCAGAGGTTCCCTCTCCTGTGCTGTCCTAAGCAGCTCAGCTTGGACTCCTAACTTGCATACCTTACTAGCAAAACAAAAACATGGAAACTAACCAAACTCACCCTCTTTGAAAGGCAGTTTAGAAATCCTTTATTGTTATTCAAGCGTATTCTTGGGTCTTCTCACCTCTGATTCCTAGAACCTTGTTGAAGTAGTCCTTCTGAGCACGAATGGTATTGATAAACACTATATTCTCTCTGCAATGTTCCTAACGACGTGTAAATCTTTTTGAAGACTGGTACCCTGGACAACTGCCTGGCTGGCTCTTGCCTAGTCTGCTTCAGGCCATGATCATGTTCTAGACCTGGGGCTATGGATGGGAGAGAGTCATAGATATCAGACTGAGGGATTAAAGAAGGCATTCTAGAAGAGCTGATCACGTGGGAGTCAAAGTTTAAAAGTCAAGTGACAGTCATGTAGGTGAATTGGTGAGCAGAGGAAACAACATGGCGGCAAGTAGGGACGTATCACTCAGCTTGCCTGGAACAAAACATGTATGTATGGGGTTGTGAAGATGAAGCTAGAAAATCAGGCAGGATCCATGAGTTTACATGTTTCTGAAAGCTATGAGATATCACTGAGGAATTTTAAGTAGAATACCATAATTAACTCTTTATTTTAGAAGGATCATGCTAGCAACTGGGTGGGGTGGGGGGATTAGACTCATAGACCTGAGACCCATTAAGAGGCCAGAGTATAAGCTGCAGTAGTGGAACCAGAAGAAGTATTTTCAAGAAATACTTAGGACGTAGCTTTATAGGATTTGATGACAGATTAAATGAGAAGGGCATGGAGAAAGATTCAAGTTTGTAAACTAGATGGATGGTTTTACCATTCACAGAGATCAAGAATATAGTAGGATGAGCAGACTTGGTGATGAATAGAATGGAGAGGAAATGGTGATGGTTCTGCGTGCCTAACTCACTAGACACTTAATTTTCACTCTAATTTTCCATCACATCTTGAAATAAATAGTCTCCAAACCCTCTTCAAAGAAGAGAAAGTAAAGTGACTCACTTACTAATGAAAGCATGTGGGGATTTGGAGAACTTTCACCTCCAAACAAATGCATCTCTGTTTCTCCCCTAACACACATCCAAACCTGTCTTGCACTTCTTTCCTCCTGTCTTTCCTTATCATGTTCTACTAAAAATGCTTCCTAAATCCTGCCTATCTGTCAACATTTTCAAATTGCAAATCAGAATTCACTTCATTTAAATTATTCCCTGAGCAACCACCATTCCTGTTCATTTTAGCTTTAGCATTTATATGCTCTTCTATAGTTAACTTGCTAATATCCTGGCATTCTTTCTAATAAATATTATTTTAAAAATTTATTATAAAATTCTTTACAAGTTCAAGTTCTTTGATATCAGCCAAAGTACCAGTGTATTATTGTCTAAAGGATAAAGTCTTAGTTAATTGACTTCTTGGTATACTTCATTCTGATAACTGACAATAAAACAGATAACACAATAATTTATTGAATTTTAAGCTTGTTGGGCAGCCTTCTTTATGTAATGGAACATTTTGACATGCAGTCACTTTCTAAGGTACAGAGTATTATAGGATATTTCAGATTATTTGTGGGTACCTTTTTTTGTTTTTTAATCTCTAATTTTTTTTTTTGGCTGTACCTCTCAGCATGTGGGATCTTAGTTCCCCAACCAGGGATCAACCTGTGCCCCCTGCAGTGGAAACGCGGAGTCTTAACCATTGGACCGCCAGGGAAGTCCCTGTGGCTACCATTGTTGTTCAATATCTACTCACAATTTTTTGGTTTGTTTTCTAGGATAAGGTGTCACAGGAAATGGTTTCCCTTTAAAAGGAGTTGTTTTACTTTTTTGGTTATCAGGAAAGATGATAGAAGTCTGATAGTTGTCTGAAGGATTCCCATGAAATTTACACTTTAAACAGACATGGAACGGTGCTGTGTCCCCACTTCCCCATGTTATAGTGCTGCCTAGCACATGCTGTGGTCTCCACTTTTAATAGTAAGTGAATTAGGCATTAGACATTTGTTTAACTCTTAAGGAACTTAGGTTTACATTTAAAAGATACTCATTACAGTGTCAGTGAGTACCTTTCTCATCTGTACAGGCCTCTATTTTTTAATCTGTTTCTTAATCTTAATCTCTTAATCTTAAAATTGGTATATACTTGTTATGGGGATCTGGTAAATTGATGTACGTGAGAAGATTTTTAAGGAATACATCATATTATTCTTAGGGTGCCGTAAAAAAAAAAAAAAGACATCGAAACACAGGGACTTCCCTGATGGTCCAGTGATTAGGGCTCCGCACTTTCACTGCCATGGGCCTGGGTTCAACCCCTTGTCGGGGAATGAAGATTCCACAAGCCACCACGTGGTGTGGCAAAAAAACAACAAAAAAAAGATATTCTTAGGGTGCCATTATGAATACTGCCTTAAATTTTGTTTGTTCGTTTGTTTTTGCGGTACGCGGGCCTTTCACTGTTGTGGCCTCTCCCGTTGCGCAGCACAGGCTCCAGACGCGCAGGCTCAGCGGCCATGGCTCACGGGCCCAGCCGCTCCGCGGCATGTGGGATCTTCCCACGAACCCGTGTCCCCTGCGTCGGCAGGCGGACTCTCAACCACTGCGCCACCACCAAGCCCCTACCTTAAATTTTGGGAGAACTGAGAAGCATGTTGATTTTTTTTTTTTTTTTTTTAGTAGTAGTTTTCTTTTCTGAGAATGATTTAATGTATTCAAGAAAAATCCCTGCAATCCTATTAGGTTGATTTGTGAAATGAATGCCAGTTTCTGACACTGGAATAGAATGGGACAATATGATCTTAAATGCACATTTTTGTTTCAAACTATGTTTTTTTTTTCTTTCAGTAGTTCATGAATGCTATCTGTTTCTCATAATGTCAATGATGTGGAATGACCTGGACATTATTTCCAGAAACTGTTTAAATCAGTCTTTGGTTTGATTTAGCACTGATTAAAGCCTTGCTCATCTTCTCAGCATCCTTTTTTGTCAAGAGTAAAAGGATTAAAAAAAAAAAAAACTGCAAGAGGATGTGGAGCAGTGCTTAACCAATGCTGTGGAGGGGGGTTTATTAATTATTATGATTCAATGTGGCTGTTTCCTTTTCTTCACAGGGGAAATGAGAAATCTCCTGGTGGTACAATCAGAATGATACTAGAAGCCATATCTTTGCAAAGCCAAAATGATCTATTTAAAACTTAGATACATTGTATCAAGTACAGAATTAATCTCACTGACACAAAAGAGGAATTCACGATCAATAGTATCATGGGCTTTTTTTAATATATATATCTTCATTGGAGTATAATTGCTTCACAATACTGTGTTAGTTCCTGTTGCATAAGAAAGCGAATCAGCCATATGCATACACATGTCCCCATATCCCCTCCCTCTTGAGCCTCCCTCCCACCCTCCCTATCCCACCCTTGTAGGTCATCGCAAAGCACCGAGCTGATCTCCCTGTGCTATGCAGCTGCTTCCCACCAGCCAACTAGTTTACATTTGGTAGTGTATGTATGTATCATGGACTTTTGATGAGAGCGTTATTTCAATCATTAGAACTATCACCTCCATTTTCTTGTGTGGGTGGTAAGCTCTAATTCCATAATTTAAAGGTTTTCTTGCATTTTACCATCTTTATAATACCCCAGAGGTGAAAAACTTTTCCCGTATGCTTTATAGACGCAGTTCTGAAGCTGGATCACCTGTACCCAGGCCCTGGTTCCAAAACCAGCTTTCAGACCCTGGGAAAGTTACGAAATCTTCCTGTGCCTCGGCTGCTCATCTAGAACACATGGATAAAAATACCTGCCTGCTTGAGTTGTGAGAACAACAGGAGATAGTACATATGAAGCACCACAATCCTTTGCTTTCTCCAAAAACATGACCCTTCCAAAGGCTGAGCCTAAAATAATTTTGTTCTGTAAAACACTGAAATCTCACTATACCTTTCCTTAAACAGGTTGACTTTTTTTCTTTTTTTCTACCAAACTGCTGTGTTGTATTCCAGCCAAAACATTTATTTACTGACGTGCCCAAAGGTCTTTAAATTAAGTCATATATGTTAGTTTCAATATCCTAGAAATTCACAATGTTTCAGTAGAAGCTATTTTATTTAGGTGGAGAAAAAAATGACATTTTGTCATTTTCAAGTTGTGGCCAAATCAGTAGACTCTCACTTTGCTTTCCGCCAACTAAAATTAGTTTTTGGCAACAAGATTCAGGGTTATTAACTCTGAAGCTGCTGGCAGTTTAAGTTTTTATCTATCCAAATTCTTATAGCTCAGGGAACAGAAAAACCCAATTTTTCCTCTTATAAATTTAATCCAATGTGAACACAAATTTTCAAGTTTCACTCAGGGATGCCAATTCTTTTCGTGTTCAGTTTTTCCACGATGAAGCCCTTCTTGGACGCTAGTGAGCAGGATTAAACCTCAGGAGCATGTGAGGCCACCTGAAAGTGCCTCATTGTCTTGTAGTCTTTCTGGGTCACTCAGTATTTGATTATCCAGACTAATTGTGGGCAAGGAAAGCATGGATAATCAAATTGTACAGACAAGCTCTTGTATCTTATTTTGGCTGACGGCTTCATCCTTCTTCTCAAACCTTTTTTCCAGAAGAGCTAACAAGGAAAGTAGAAGCTTTGTTTCCTGTCTTTGCTTGACTTCCTCTGTCCTTTCAAAGAAGTATTTACAAATGACATGATGTCTTCCTCCCAAGTGTCCCCTTCCCAGCCATAAAGAAGTGGCATCAACAATATGCCTAGGTAGTAATTCCCTGAAAAGGTGGACTTGCATGTTCTAGAACTTTCTGGTATAAAAAGGAAGACAGAACTTAAGCCTGAACTTGGCTTCTGGCTTTTTCTTTTCTTGATCATTTTCCAACAGTGTTAAAGGCTATTTTCTTCTTTCTTCCCATTACAGGATTTTTGGCACCTCAGAAGTAATAATGGAAATAAACATTTAACAGATGGTCCCAGCAGTTTCCCTGACATACACACATAGTACAGAAGGAAAGCATGGATAATGGAGTTGATTAGATCTTATTTTATTTCTCACAGAATATTTTCCTGGTCACATTTTTCATTTTTTTGTTTATGCTTTTTATTTCCGTGGTCCCTTACACACAGTTTCTGAATCATTTCTCAAGGTCAAGACCCTGTTCCTCCCTTTGCCCCGTCTCTGCACCACACAGAAAGTGTATCATAGTAACAGCACAAATGGCTTCACCACAGCAGCTCTGCAGAGGTTCTGCGGGGAAACTTAGGGAGTGTTCCCACATCTGCATCTGGTTCTCTCGTGAAACCAGAGGTCATAGGGTGGAAGTAAGCCAAGGAAATATTAGCAACAGGGGGAAGAAAGGAAAGAATTGAAAGAATATACTAAGGGGTTTTCACTGACTGGCGGGGAAAAAAGATCCTAGTGTAAAAATGTCAGCCTCAGGTAAGAGGGACAACAAATACTCCTGGGTGAAGCAGTCTGTGTGTTCATATTCCCACAGAACTCTGTTGGGTCCCTTCCTGAAAGTTTGAGAGAGATCACTAAGCTGCTGAAGCGAACAGGGCAGAAGCAGGGGTCTTGAGGGGCTGAGGACAAATCCAGCTCACCTTTCTGCATTAAGACCTATCCCGGTGATCTCTGAAATGAGACTGTAATGCGCCATTGTGACACCTAGTGGCTGGCAGCTGTATCTGCATCAGCAAGGTACACATTTATAAAATAATGTTACTTTTGATTTATAAAAATGGAAAAAACTTACCTTAAGCTGCAAGATCACAGTGTAATCACCCGAGAACAGAGCAGAAAGCCAGTTGTCTTTAGTCACTGATTTGAAAGCTACATTTCTTAGAATTCTTAGATAGAATGTGCAGAAGCAGGTGGACGGAAATGTCAAATCCTTGGCAAGGTCCATTACTATTTAATATCTGTCGTAGAGGCTAATGAAATAAGTGAGAAAATGTTCCCTTAGTTTAACAACTTGATAAGAGGAAGAAGACAAAAAGTCAACCTCAATCAAGGCTTCTCACCTGGAAAGTAAAGAGGCAAGTGTGTTAATAAAGGCTAACTGTTGTAGGTCCTGATCGTAGGTGGCCTCGCTTGGGCCTTTCAGATTTTTCCTTCTTCATATCTCCTTGTTTAAGTATTTAATATTCTTATATGTGTGGGATGATGCACAGCACTGACTGAACATTTCTAAATCCTTAGGAATACTCACCTAAGTGGATACATTTAGACCGATAATGGGCTTAATAAAGTACTGGAGAAAATGAAGTCGGAGGAATCAAATTTTCAATTAGGTGCCAATTTTCTGTCATCCTCCACTCTCAATGGTAGAGGCAGTGGCTAGCTCAGTGAAACGAGGTGACTTAAGGTTCATAGGACAATCATAATAATATTAACAATATTATCTTCCTTTTTTTTTTACTGTGCCAAAATTTATTTAACCAATTTTCTGTTGTTGGACAGTTTAAAATATTTTGATTGTTGCAAATTAATAAGCATCCTTGCACATAATGCTTTGTACCCAGCACTGATACTTTGTTTTAAAAATTATAATGAAATATTTAAAACACATACAATACAGAAATCATTAAAACAATACTTGCGTACCCAGGACTCTACTCAAGAATTTTTTTAAAACTCTAATGGCTTTTTAAAAAAAAAACTTATTTATTTAATTAATTAATTTTCCTTATATTTTTTGGCTGCGTCAGGTCTTAGCTGCGGCACACGAGATCTTTTTCATTACAGCCCGCGGTCTACTCGGGCTTCTCTCTAGTTGTGCCATGCCGGTTTCCTCTCTCTAGTTGTGGCGTACGGGCTCCAGAGTGAGTGGGCTCTGTAGTTTGTGGCACACAGGCTCTCTAGTTGACGCATGTAAGCTCAATAGTTGTGGTATACGGGCCCAGTTGCCCCGTGGCACATGGGATCTTAGTTCCCGGACCAGGGATTGAACCCTCATCCCCTGCATTGGAAGGCGTATTCTTTACCTCTGGACCACCAGGGGAGTCCCTACTTAAGAATTTGATCTTTACCAATACAGTTGGAGCCTTCACGCATTCTTCTCCATCCCATCTCCTTTCTTATCCCAATGGTAACCTTATCCTGAAGTCAGTGTGTAACATTCTCCCACATTCCTTTATACTTTCACTACATGGTGTGTATCTCTAAGCCACACATATATTAACTCGTTAACGTAACTTTCTTGATTGCAAATGTAATGCATGCTCATTGTGGAAAGGTTGGCAAGATAATGAGGTACAAACAGAAGTATAAATAAAACTACAAACAAAATTGTTGCCCCAAACACAACATTATGAAATAGTAACCATTGTTAGTATTTTGATCTATTTTGCTCCTCTTATTACACACTTTACAAAATCAATTGGGTTTAAAACGATTGCTTTAAAATGAATGGGGCTGGGACTTCACTGGTGGCGCAGTGGTTAAGAATCCGCCTGCCAAAGCAGGGGACACGGGTTCAATCCCTCGTCGGGGAAGGTCCCACATGCCGCGGAGCAACTAAGCCCATGCACAACTACTGAGCCTGCACTCTAGAGTCCGTGAGCCACAACTACTGAGCCCACGTGCCACAACTACTGAAGCCAACGCGCCTAGAGCCCATGCTCTGCAACAAGAGAAGCCACCGCAATGAGAAGCCCGCGCACCGCAACAAAGAGTAGTCCCTGCCCGCCTCATCTAGAGAAAGCGCGCACGGCAACGAAGACCCAACACAGCCAAAAATAAATAAGTAAATTAAAAAAAAAAAAATGAATGGGGCTGTTGCATTTACAAGGTGCTTTTGTTTCCTATCTCACTCAGTTCCCCCGCATCCCTGTGAAGTCAGTGATGTACTTTTATCTCCACTTTAGAGATGAGGAACAGAGGTCCTGAGAGATGAGTCAGTATCTGAAGTTCTCTCAGCTCTCTCAAGTGAAGGAACCAGAACTCACATCTGGATCTTTGGATTCGGAGTCCGGTGGTTTTTCTGTTAAAATATCCTAGCGTCACCACCATTCTCTCTCACTGAGGTCCCTAAGAATCAATGATGGCCCTTCCTTCTCACTCTGTCTCCCTGCCCTCTCGTGACCTCTTTTTAGTTTAAGTGCCATCTTTATTTTAAATCAATTTTGCCTGTGTTCGAAAGTTGAGTGGGGAGAAGAAATACAGTGTGATTTACCTTAGAGGCCGCAGCTCAAAGAAATGGTCCTGGTTTTCAACTGCTACTGCTGTTGTTACCCAGCTTTCTTCCCAGCGTGCATTCCAAGTAGAGGCACAGCTTTTACACGATGTTATCAGAAAGGTTCGCGCTTCCAAAATATGCTTCAATTACTCCTATGTAGTAGAATCTCTCTCCGTGGACATGAGCTCCAGGGAGCAAATAAATTGGCAAGAAAAAGTGGGGGGGATTTCCATTAAGATGGCTCTAGATTTGGTCTAAGTTGGAATGTTAACAAACAGAAGATTCCACAGAAATACTGATGATCAAAAAGTTATCTTTTTTTTTTTGCAGGGGGGGGATTTTATTATATTCCTTTTTGCGTGGTTGATAAAAGGACACAGTGAAGCTCTTTTATGTATCTTTTCAGCTGCTCTTTTTTTACTTTCACTGAAGACATCTCCAAACATTATGATTCATCTGCCTACTCCTGCAGCACTGCCAACCTTCTTTTCTATTAGAGAAATTCCAGCCACCAACTAAAGCATCTCTAGCACGGCAGGTGTGAGAGAGACTCTGGAAATGCTTACGGAATAGTTGTTTTCCGGTGGCGTCAGTTTTATTATGTTGTTCATACACAGAAGTTGAGGATGTTACATCTTTATCCACCATCATCATTATAACACGTGTCAGACAGTACAGCATAACCACCACATTCCTGGTACTGTCTTTAGACTCCTTTGAGGTAATCGTTATCTCCATTTTTCAGTGGAGGAAACTGAGGCTCAGGGTGGTTAATCAACTAGTCTGAGTTCACCTTTGTTAGTAACAGAGTCAGAATTTGAATGCAGGTCTGTCTGCAAAGAGTGGTCCATTTGTGAAGCGCTTCTGTCATGTGCCATGTACTATAAGCTATACAGAGGTGACAACACCTGCCTGTTACCCCAGGAGTTCCCAGTTCAATGGGAAGAAAAAGACACACAGAGAAACAATTGCAGCACAGACCCAGTGTGGGAATTGTTATTAAGAAGGACTAGAAAAAAAAAAAAAAAAAAGAAGGACTAGAAACATGTCGTGTGAGCCTAGGGGAAGATTAACTCATATTTGGGGGAGGGTTAATCTGGGGAAAATTAGGGATTGGAGGAGGGCCTTGAAAAGATCAGACTTCATCAGGTATCACTATGGAGTAGTTCCCCATAAAGAGAACATTATAAATGTAAGTCTGGAGTTGGGAGAGTACGTCGTTGTTGTTTAGATAATTGTTAAGTGGCTATACTGCCAGCCCCTCTGCCTGTCCTCTATCATTCAAGTTTTTAAAAATTTATTTTTTAAATCAATTTTTATTGGAGTATAGCTGCTTTACAATGTTGCATTAGTTTCTGCTGTACAGCAAAGTGAATCAGCTGTACGTATACATATATCCCCTCTTTTTTGGATTTCCTTCCCATTTAGGTCACCACAGAGCACTGAGTAGAGTTCCCTGTGCTATACAGTAGGGTCTCATTAGTTATCTATTTTATACATAGTAGTGTATATATCTATCATTCAGTTTTAAATAGAACAGGGATTGGTTCTCACCTTTGACCTAATCCCACCCTGATCAGAAATGACAGAGCCGACCAATGACGTGAAAGGCAGGCGGCAGGGAAGAAAGCTGTGGCTGGCAGGCTGGGGGAGGGGGGGCACGTGGCAGTGGTCACTAAGGCTCAGAGACCAACCAGCTGCTCTGAGAAGCCCCTGCCCACTCCCTCCCCACGGCCCAGGCTTCCATTGCCAGTTTCCCCTTTGTAACTTATTTTTCTATTTAAGAGGACACTTGATTGATGTTCATTTTGTCCTTGTGTCTGTACAAAGTATAAAGAAAAATGTATATAGCAAACATCATGGCAGCTTTCAACCCCTCCATGAGGGAGGAGCCTTGTCTGTTCTGTTCACTGCCACGCCTCCAGGGCCTAGACCAGAGCCTGGCACACACTGCTTGGCCAAATAAATGTGAACACACACTTACCGTATGAAGCTCTGTCTGCTGGGAATGGAAGGATATGCTGGCTAGTGTTGACATAAGGAGAGATGGGAGAAAAGTCCTGGATGAACTGGACATGTTTCACCATTTTGCCTAGGGCAGCCTGGTGCGAGTTTTGTAGGGCTGGAGGTGATATAACACTGTTACCAAAACCTGGCTGTCCCAGGTGAGTGGGCACCTAATATATGCAACCCTTTCATCTGCCCAGGCCTCTCTGCTTCCTGAAAGGAGAAGCCAAGGTACTAGAACGCTGCTGAGTTTAATGCAAAGTGATACCAAGAAGAGAACGTAAGGTGACTCGGAGTCTAAAACTGTATTGTGCAAACAGACGGGTGCCAATCTCCCGGGTAAGAAAGACTCCAGATGAGGAATGCTGGTCTCTGCTCTCAACATGCTCTCCAGCAAAAGGCCACAGTAAACCTCCACCCGAATTCAGTCCAGGCTGCTCTGATTTCTCAAACAGATCAGCAGCAGAAACACTGCTCATTGCTCAGCAGGTAAGGTCCACTGAGGAAAAAAACACTTGACAGCCTCTTAGTACTGAATGAACTGAAGAAGCCACTAGCCCCTTCCCACGTGCTCCCCAAGTACACAGACTCACCACGCCAAAGCCACGGTGCCCTTTCCCCAGGAGGAACGTCTCCAACTTTTGTGGTCTTGAGTCACAAAGCTTGAGTGGTGGTTGAACTTGAACCAAATGGTAGGCAGTTCACTGTGCTGGCAAACTGGACAGCACCCCAGGGGTGTGAGGATGTAATGCAATGATTCTGTCAACCTTTCATGTTTCTTTCAATGAGACAAGAGGTCTCTCAGGTCCCCTAATGGGCTGTCTGCCCAGATGCAAGATCTTCGGGCACAAGAATGTCAGTCTTTGCTGGGGAGCCACCTCCAGGCACCTGCTCTGTCTTCATGCTCCATGGCAACTGAGCGCCACGGGAAGCTCCCAGGCGCCTGGCCTGTTTGCGGCTGCCAGACGCGCCCAGCTGGCGAAGAGAAACCTCATCCCAGGCGCGGCGCTGAGAGCGACGTCAGGGCGCCCCACCCTCTAGCCACCTTCCCTGCTGGGGGCGGCCCCCTCTCTGTACCCGGGCTCTGGGAGGAGAAGGAACAGGGCAGCAGGCGGCAAGGCAGACCCTCCCAGCAGGGGCGAGCACTCTGTTCCTCCTTCTGTTCCCGTCAGGCTAGTCTCGTGTTCCCCACGCATTTCCAGTTTCACTGAGAAGAGGAAAAAGCCTCAGTGAGCTACGAGCTTTGGGCGAGCTCTCCTTCGGCCTTTTTGCTTTTTCCTCACATCCCTGCTGAGGGTCCTGCCGAGGGGACAGGAGAGGTACCTAAGCCTGTTTTCTTCATAGCTGTTCTGGAACGTCTGAGGAAAACCTTGGGGGCTTTGCACAGCCGCTCCCTGTCTGGGAAGTCTCTTGCAGTTTTTTTCCCTCTGTTTTTCCTCTTTGTGTCCCGCCCCGCCCCCGCAGTATGCTGTCCCGTTTCCTGAGGCAGGAATCTGTCTGCAGGCAAGGTCAGGGAGTTGATCGCACCTCTGCCAGCTGATGACACAGCGGGCCTGGCCTCATCTGTTAGTCATTGTTGGCACTTGGTCCAGAGGAATGCGTTAGGAATAGTGCTCACCTCCATCAGGTCGCTCTCAGGCCTGGTCAGAGAAGACAGGCCGTGACTCACATCATGGCGGGAGAGACCCAGCCACCTGGGCTGCAGGAAACGACGTGAAAGGAAGGGCCGGGAGAGGAGGGCGTCTCTCTCCGCATCCCCCCGCCTTCTGCCCCACCCCAGTCTATTCCACAGCCCGCGTCCTGCCAGGCACTCTGTGCTGAAGCCAGGCCCCTACTCCGGTCCTCATAGGCTCCGCCCCTCATAGGCTCCGCCCATGGGGGGATGTGTCTTCCTCTATACGCACCTCGCTCCTCACGCCTCTGTGCTTTTGCACGGATTCCCCCTGCCTCCAGGGCTCTTCCTTCAAGTCTACCTTGGTTTGCTCTTGTGCTTCAAAGCCCAATTCAAAAGTTTTCTCTCTTTGGAAGCTTTCCTCTGTTCCCCTTTGCAACCGGGAAGCCCTCTGGGCAAATCCACGTTCTGTAAGGCAATTATTAGATTGTCACAGCTTTTGTATCACAATTTCAGCAGATTTGGATTACCTGAGGGCAGGGACTGCCCCTGGTTCATCTTCGGATCCACTTTACCAACCAGGGGCTGGCACATAGCAAACACTCACTAAGTGTCCATGGGCTGATTGTGGATCGAAGCAGACATACTGTACCAGGGACACAGGACGCTGGCTTAATGGGTGGATGATTTGAGTCCAAAGTCTGAAATTCTAGAGTTTGCCATCCTCAGGCCCCTATAAATCTCTTCACTCTTCCCAGAAAGATCCTCACCACATATCTGGTGGTAGGAGGGGTCCTCTCACGGGTCTCCAAGCGCAGGGACTGCCACTTGCAGGGTACAGCATTAGTGGATTTCCTTGGCCGTCATGTCTGCGCCGTGTCAATAAGAATTTATAAACTACCTACTCAGTGCTCAGCTTTACAATAAATGAAGTGGAGGATCCAAAAGAGGTAAAAGATATATAATCTCTACTCCTATTGACCATAAGGACAGTGTGGCTGAAATGAGAACATATCAGTCAACATTAGCCCACCCATGGTTGCTCGGGAGAATCACTAAATGTTTTTAAATAGAGAAAATCCTGCTTCTAATTGCCCTGGATCTCCCTATATTACTCACGTTAGAAACAGCTGGACTGAAAATCAGCGCTTGCATTTACGAGCACCTGCTCTTGAATTTCTGCTCAATGTGTTGATTCACCAGGCAAGGTGGAATCACAGGACGGAAACTCTGTTTTTGGCAGAAGGGAGGGATGAAATGGAGTCAGAGAATTGTCAAGAGATTCTTGGAGTGGTTCCCGCAGGAGATCGCAGAGGCTAGAGGAGGCTGCCACGAAGAGAATAAAATAGAAGTGGGGGACAACACGGCTTTTGTCAACCTCTCCTAAGACTACACACAGCTCTTGAAAGAGGAGGGAGGCTGGAATTGTGCCAGGATAAAGAGAGGTAGCACAGAGATGGAACCCCAAGCACAACAGGGATTCTTCTATCGCTGAAGGCTGATGCTACACTTTAAAGTATATGTGCTCAGGTTGTGTTTAGACTCTGTTTGGCAATATTCAGTTTGTTGGACGCTAATTGGCTTTGATGTATTGCCTGCGCTTCCTGGCATTGGTGATTAGCTCCAGGCATCCAAAGAAACTGAGAGCCACTATTTCCCAGAATTACTTCAACATTAATATTAATTAGTATTAATTAGTTCATATTTATTATCATTAATTCAATTATTATCATGTCTGGTCTTGAGTTATCCTACCAGGCCTGCATCCAACAACAACGATGGGTTGTATTTCTAAATAAGAACTTGCATTTTAAAATATTGTTATTGGGACTTCCCTGGTGGTACAGCGGTTAAGAATCCGCCTGCCAAGGCAGGGGACATGGGTTCGAGCCCTGGTCCAGGAAGATCCCACATGCTGCGGAGCAACTGAACCCGTGCACCACAACTACTGAGCCTGCGCTCTAGAGCCTGTGAGCCACAACTACTGAGCCCACGTGCTGCAACTACTGAAGTCTGTGCGCCTAGAACCCGTGCTCTGCAACAAGAGAAGCCGCCGCAATGAGAAGCCCACGCACCGCAAGGAAGAGGAGCCCCCGCTCGCCACAACTAGAGAAAGCCCGTGCGCAGCAACGATGACACAATGCAGCCAAAAATAAAGTTATTTTTTTAAAAAAGTACATTAAAAAAATATTGGGGCTTCCCTGGTGGCGCAGGGGTTGAGAGTCCGTC
>NW_020172293.1:2110007-2144870 GCF_003031525.2 Neophocaena asiaeorientalis asiaeorientalis | reverse complement strand
CAGTGAGAGGCCCGCGTACCCCAAAAAAAAAAAAAAAATATATATATATATATATAGTTATTGCTTAAAAAAAAATCGTTGCAGATAACACAGCGAATCCATATAAAGATATGTATAAATACATGTACCAAAATTACTTATAACCTCATAACCCCAAAGTAATTACTATTAACATTTTATTGTCCCCTTTTGGTGTTGTCTTAATGTTTGTGTGTATGTTTTACTTATTTATTCTTGGCATATGCATTCTTTTTTTCTTCAAATAAGAATCTTTCTACCTTCTCTTTTTGCCTGGGACTGGGAATATATGTAGGAGGGGGTGAGGAGGAAACAAATTCCACCAGAAAACTGAACTTTGACCCCCTAGGACTAGACCTCTAGCCCTCAAGTACTCCTAGTTGCTCATCTCTGTCTTCTTAGTCCTGGAGGAAGTTTGATTCCTAGGCTTGCTTTTCCTGTCCCCCGGTCCCATTCCCCAGTCCCCACTCTGCGGGCCTAAGGGAGTTGGGAGTGAGTAGACTTGGTAGGTAGGGGATACTGACCTCATGGATGTTAGAACTGATCCTGATGGAGACCTAAACCTCAGATGACCTTTGACCTGCCCGTGGGGAGATGAATTCTCCGTGACTCCTGAAGATCCTTCAGCATCTCCTTCCTTGGGGTCATACGGGTGTGTTGGAACTCAGGGTGGACCAACGCAAAACATGCCACAACGGCATATTGACTATCTTGAAATGAAGTCGCTTGAGAAGCAGCCGATGCAAGAAGGAAAACTGACCTTGCTCCGTCCCTCTGAAAGCAGGATATCAATCTCTCATGTGAAAGGTGCCCTCGCTGCATCTGGAAGTGGAAGGACACCCTTCCTGTGGGAGACAGGGAAAGTCAGCGGAGAAGCCGATACACACAAACGTGGTTACTTTTTAAATTGACTACCCCAAGCCCATATTCTGTTTAGATTTTTCACTAATCGGGCAGCCAAAACCCGAGTTTCTTTGTCCTGTGAATTCCTCACAAATTTATTGTTCCTTTGTCTAAAAAGTATAAAAACTGTCTGCTTTGGCCACTTCTTAGGTCCTGTTTCTATGAGACAGCCATGTACATGAATTAACATTTGTTTCATTTTCCCTGTTAGTCTGTCTTTGATGTGTCAATTTCATTATTAGTCCAGACACAAGAACTCAAGAGGAGTAGAGGGGGAACTTCCTCCTCCCCAACAGATAGTTCAAATGGAAGCTCATAGACTCTTAAGGGTTGAAAGGCCTATGTGTAAGGCGTCTTGCCCAATCTGCCATCCAGTATAGGAATCCCCTCTCTAGCATCCTTGCCAGGAAGCACCCAACCTTGGCCAAACATTACCAAGAATAAGGAAATCAGGGTTGTTTATGCAACCACCGGACACTCCAAAGACCAGACAATTCTCTTTTTATTTTGAGCTAAATTTGATTTGAAATGAGATGAAATTATAGAAAAGGTATTTACTTTATTGTGATTTTTTTTTTTTTTTTTTTTTTTGGCTGTGCCACATGGCATGTGGGACCTTAGTTCCCTGACCAGAGATTGAACCCGTGCCCCCTGCAGTGGAAGCACAGAGTCTTAACTACTGGATCTCCAGGGAAGTTCCTTTACTGTGACATTTTTGCCATCCCAAGATATTTCTATTTTAGGCTGCACTGAAAGATACCTAGTTTTTTAGGGAAGGGGAAGGTCCATGTTCCTCCTGAAATTATATACAAAACCATGTATGTGCCTATGTGGTCTTTCATTGTTTTTCTGGGAATGGGGGCCAGAGCTTTCATGGGATTCTCTCAGCCCAAGGGTCCCACAGGGCTCTGTGCCATCTCTGAAGTGCTGTGTTAAGTTGATTTTGTCACATGTAAAAGGAAGACAGACGGGATCTTGCTCAGATCTCGCTCAGAGGAAGACATACTGACACTCCTGCCTGGCCTGCTTGTTGCAGGGGTGCCAGAGCTTCGTCTGTTTTTAGCCCAGAATAAGCTCCCCTTCCCCAAGCAGAGCCCAGAGACCGTGCCTCTCTCTCAAGGCCAGCCACGTGGAGACATGATGCCAGTCGGAGCCTTGGTTTCAGATCCTGCTCTCAATTCTCAGATGTGTCAGCCTGTCTGCCTTGACTTCACGTCCGTACTTTGGAGCTATGGGGAAGGCGTGAGGGATAATGGTCATGTTTGTAGAGCCCAAGTGTGTCACGAGGGTTTTCAGACAAAGGGATACAGAGGCTCACGCATTCCTAAGTCATCTGCATACCCGGTCAGGAAAAGGAAATGACTAGGCCACATCACTCAGAGCATGTCTCTGCTCATCCTCCAACACACACACACACACAAAGGGACACTTTTCTCTCCTGTATTTAGTAGCAAGCCCTATCTAAGGGCTATGTCGTCTCTATGTCGATTTAGTTTGAAATATTTTGGTATAATCTACATCCTGCAAGTAGTGAGGAAGCATCTGAAGTGTCTGCATCAGGCACCAACATTCCAAAGGTGGTTAGTTAGCATCTGAAATGCCCTAATTAGGGATCGACACTTCAGAGGGGGGTGACTTAGCACTTCAAATATTATTACTGAAATCTACACCACAAAGGGTACATTCATAAGCATAATGGATGTTAGGAGTAAACTTTTCATTGGTGGAATGGATGGTATTCAAGTCATGCAAACTGGCAGCACCCGGTCTCAAATAAAATAAAGGTAAACAAACTAAAGCCTCCATATGTAAATATACTCTTTTTTTTCCCTGTCCTGTGTGGGATCCTTCAAGAGGTTTCATAGCTATGGGATTAAATCCAAAATACTTAACTTAGCAACTCTGCAAGGCTTGGCTACAGCCCGTGTACGCATGTCAGCAACCCTCACTTCTGCACATACTGGTTTTGCTTCAGATGCACAGTCCCAATTGTGTGGCTCACACGGGCAGTCTATTTCCCTTTGGAAGACCTTCTCAGATGCTGTTTTCTTGGCGGGAGGCTCTCTCCTAGATAGAGCTCTGCTACTTGCTGTGTGAACTTGCTTAAGGCACTGACATTTCTAAGCCTCCACTTTCTCACCTATAAAATGGGAGGGGAGGAAACCACTCTCTAGAGTATTGCTAAGGATTAATGAGATTATGTCTATAACGGGTTTAGCTCAGTGCCTGGCGTATGTTAAATGGGATCGTTGTGGTTTTTTATTAATCACCTAGCTAACTCCAACTTGATCATCAAAACTCATCTCAAGTGTCTTTTTTTCTAGGGGGTTTCTCTAGTCACCCACCCCCAAACCAAGATAATGTGTCCTTGCTCTAGGCTTTCACAAAGTCTGGCCAACCTCTGTGGAAGTACATACCATACGGTATAGTAAATTTATTTTTATGCGTTTATCTCCACCTAAAACCGTTAGTTCTATAAGAGCAGGAAGTGTGTCCCTCTCCCCCCTTTTTTTTAACATCCCCAGTGCCTAGTATATAATAGATACTCAATAAACATTTAATCAGTGAATGAACAAGTGCATGAATGAACTAATTAGGGATGTGTGGCTCTTTGCAGAGACACCTGGGAGGGGCTTTGAGAATTACCGTCCAATGGTGGAATCCGCATCATGCAGAAGAGGAGTAAACCAAATTTGATTTGGAAACTGTAGATAGAATTCAGCTCAATACGTGGAAGCCCTTCTGTGACTTGAAAAAATGGAAGGAGCCGCCTCAGTGGTATTTCTTTCTCCAAAGTTATTTCAACAGAGGTTAATAACAAGGCAAACTGGATTTACCCACAGGATAACGTTATCTGACATTATCTGACATTCTATGAAAATTCCACTCGAGAAATAAAGTTTTGTGAAACATTTTCAAATGACTATTTAGGCTTTATTGCATATTGATTCTATATCTTAATATCCTTAACTCTTCTCCTAAGTATGTTTTAGTTTTCAAATGATCTGTATCTCTCTTTGATCAGTTCTATTACTTATCCTATATGGAGCTAATATCAAAGCCAGTCTTATTGATAGGATGATACATTCTGTGAGACCTTTGCTTGGCTTTTGGGAAATGGAGGTAGAGTTGTAAATTATTTGCATCATACTGTTGGGTTTTAGGTCCATTTACTGAAAGCATAGGGATGGCAGAGGAGGCCATTTTGGCTTTAAGACCAGAAGGACTTTAAACCAACAAGGGCTTTAAAACCAAAAATCAAGTATCTTGAGCTGAACTAAACCTCTAAATTCAGTGTTATTGAATGTTGAAAAAAACGTTAAATTTCCAGAGAATAGCCAAACCCCAAATAAATCCAAAGCCAGAGATATTTTTTCCAATTTGCAGTAGCCATATTAATCATCGAATGGGGAATATTTTCAAGCTATAGCTTGTGTACAAACTTCATGTAACCAGGAAATTCCCATGTTCCCTCTGGGGCAAGTCTTGCTTTCTTTAGGGGCTTTCCACTAAGTAGACAATTTGTGAATGGGTAAAAAAAAAAAAAGATCTAATCTACTCATCAAGAACGATCTAGTCTTTTTATTGGCGACTCTGGATTAAACATTTAGCAATTTTTCCTGAGGCGTTTTTGGAAAAGCGGAGAGAGTCATACTACCTTATGAAAGAACCAGATCACTGCAAGTATTTATATCTTACAAGCATTTTTCTTCATTACTTTATACATTTTTCTCTGCATCCATTGGGCAAGTGTCTAGAATAGGATAAAAGCTATGCCTTAAGACTAAGGTGGCTCTTTTCAGCACCAAGTAGAATGAAGACCAAAATAAGCAGCTGAAATGTGACGCTTTCTGTAGAATAGGTTTGAATAGATTTGAGAATTATTTGGCTCCCTATTTTGGTCAGATGAACAGAACATTGGCTGTACCTTGACTCCACTTGTGGCCATGTAGGTCGGGTTTATTGATGTTCATTCCTAAGAATTTTCCTCGGCTTTAACAAAATATAAGTATGCTATTGTTCTTATGATGTATGTGACAACTGGTCACACCTTGTAGATTGCATTAGGAAGACCAAAATTCCTGTCAAAAGCCCACGAATTACTAAGAGGCATCACAGCCCCAGACAAAAATAAGTCATTTTAAGTTTTCTGTAGGTATTTCATTATCTGAAAATAGGTACCATACGGTGCTTAGGACAGGCTCATGATAAAGTTTACTAAATTTCTTAAAAGATTTCATGTTGCATAAAGTTGATAAGAGAGTAACAGTCTCAATCTCATTATACCAAGATTCCATTTTTCTTTTCTTTTCTAATTTTCCATGTCAAAAATAGAGTGAATAAAATGATAGCAAGCATCTCAACAGCTGGATAGTGAATTTAACCTTATAAGGTGCCTCACTCACACCTATATGTCACTATGATTGTTTAATGGAATAATTTTAAGGAATACCAAGGGAATAACAGGCTCACAGTATTTTTAACCAGGGAAATAGCATGGACTTTAAAACAATTCTCACAACTGTAGTTTACAAATTCTCACCTTTTTTGGCCTTGGATACACTTAGAATTTCACTTCTTGTTTAAAAGATTCCTCACTTATAAAGCAGGAGGAGGAGGAGAACGTCAATACTCAAAGTCTGGCTGAAAATTAACCTTAAAATCCTATAAGTCTATACGAGGAATAATGTCATGTCTCTGAATTTATAACAAGTGCCCTGGAGGTAGTGCTTAAGAGGCTAGAATTTTCTTAGATTAAGCAATCCTGTGAGAATTCTAAGATACTGGCAGATGTGAGAAAGTCAAGTATCTGAATTACTTACCACTTCTCTTAAATACTGAAATCAAAATAGTCTTGAGCTTTAAGAAGATATTCGGAAACCATGACCCATAGGATTAACAGAGGCTGGTGACTAGCAGAAATTCTTGAGCCTGTTTTACAGAACAGATAAAGCAACAGCTTGTTAAAAACCCCTCTACTTGTAAACTGCCTTCACTGATTAAGCCCCCTGTAGTTATTTCTTTCTTTTCCTTTTTCCTCTCTTTAATTGCATACCCTCCAAGCTTCACATAGCCTATGGAATGTATCACAAGACTCCTTAACCACCTCTATAGATAACACCTCTGACATATGGGTTGCTACAACAAGACTTATGTTGTTTTTTAGGAACTTGGAGTCAGCTTTGTACAGGTCAGGCTAGCTAAGACTAGTTGGGACCACCAACCCTAAAACTGGGTCTTCAACAAATGACCTTCTGACATCAGAGGGCCAAACACTCCACTGTCGGGTCATGTTAAGTGCCTCCATTTTCAGATATGCATCCCACGAAGAAGCACATAACCCAGATACACCTGCGTAGAACGCCGATTACCTCACTTTTTCCCTACCTCCAACGACCTTTCCCCATGCCTAAGACCACCTTGCTTCTTTATCCCATAAATACCTCCAGCACCTCACCTTCAGGGAGGCAGATCTGAGACTTGTTCTCCCATCTCCTTGTTTGGTTGCCTTGTAAGTAAACTCCTTCTCTGCTGCAAACCTCAGTATGTCAGCGCCTGGCTTGCTGTGTGTCTGGCAAACAAACCTGGTTCGGTAACAATTCTGCATAATGCAACATTCGGGGAAAAAATACATCAGTGTATCAGTGTATCTCTAAGCAGATACATATGCAAAATGAATCAGCCCAGGCACCGTTCTATAGGGTACGAATTAAATACTCTGCCCATTCAGGACACTATGAGGGTGACCACACATGCCATCTAGGTCCTCCCCATTTATTTACTGTTTCTCAAAAATATCTTAAGTTGAATACTAAATAAGCAACCTCACCCCACTACTGAGAAGCACTTTACCCTGTGGTGGTTCTTTGTGTTCTTCTACCATGTCCACTACGGCTATGGCAATATTCCCTTTACATTTCATTGTTCCTTAAATATGTTTATTTATCTCGATGTAGTGCCATAATATTTAAAGTAGAAACCTCAATAATTTCCTTCCCTGGAATGATTTTCCCCGTAAAACCAGAAACAATTTTCAAGCTAAGGAAGGTACAAACTAAATAGTCTCTGTAAATGTAGAAAACCATAATGACCGCTTAAGTTACTTGCACAGCTGTATGCTTTAAATAGGGCTGGGAAGAAGGAGGTTCGAATGGGGAATCTGAAAACAGCATGGCAACCTCCACTGATTTGGGGACCTCTGGGCATACCCAAGCAAGCTACTGTTCCATATATGCCACAATACATATAAAGTTAGCTTAGAATGGCAATATTCAGTGCAATCTATTGTATTTTTTGGCTGCAGAGAGCTGAGATCTCTTACCCAGTTTTGCTGGGTAAGAAAGCAAAAAGAATATGGGGGAAAACTGCTCTAGGCTCTTGGCTACAAAACAGTGGCTGAGGTGAGGTTAAAGTGTGTGTGTGTGTATAATCAGATTTTTAATAACCCTTTCTTTAATTACAATGGTACTCACAGTGATACGTACAAGGTAATTTTTTCCATTTTAATGAAAGCACTGGGGATATTTACTTTGAAAAAAAATGGAGGACTGAAGGATGGTAAGGATGGTGTAGAAGGGACCAGATGGATGTGTTCAAGAGGAAAGATCTGTCCCATGGCAGAGGGATTTGACTCACCTTCAAGGATATAGGGATGCTAAGGGCAGAGTGAGAACCAATGAGTAGATGTCATCATAGTGGAGAATATTTTAGCTCAAAATATGGACAAACTTTCTACCAAGTCAAGCTGTCTGAAGCTGACTGAGTGAATGGTTATTTTTCAAGTACTCTGTAAGGAGAATTTAGGTGGAAACGGCCTCTAAGATTTCTTCCAAAAATGATGTTGGGGGAACCTATTATTCTAAATCTAAATGATACTTGCTCTCTGCTGAATCTCCCTCTGAACTAATTTCTTTCAAAACCTGGGACAGAGATCAATTACATGGCTCTTAGAAGAGTGGCTTCCTGGAAGACTTACTTTTTCTTCAGCACATCCTAAAGCCTTGAGTGTGCTACTCAGCTGACTAGAGTAATCCAGACTAAGTATGACTTAGCCAGAAGCTTCTCTGACTGTCTCAAGGGAGACAAGATATACCTTTGGCCCAGGAAGGTCAATGACGTTCATTACATCAACACATTCAAAAGGGAAAATTAAAGATGAGGAAGAAATATGTGTGAACTCAACATCTTATATTGTTTCATCCAGCAGAACTCAGGCAAGTGGCAGATGAGTACATAATGTAATAAGAACTAAAGTTTGTTCTAATAATCTCTAATATTGCTGGAATGTCTATCATTTCACAGTATTGTTTCATTTTATCTTCAAAAAACTTTTATGAAGTAGGTAGCTATTAGGCTCAGTTCTTAAGCACAGAGATGTTAATTATTACCCAAGCATGAACAACCAGTAAAGGGCATAGCCGCGATCCAAACTCAGGTGTGCCTCCACTCCGACCATCTTAACTACTATCTCAGAGGAGACTGGGGCCTCCCGAATATCTTGGATGCCTGCAGCCCAGGTATCCCTGAATCAGGTTCTCTGCGAAACATCTTCAACCAAGACCTTGAAAGGACAGCACCAACCCTGGATGACACAATCCCAGAACTATTTTGAACTTTGGAAACAACTGCTACCACCTATGTATAAATAATCATGTATAAGGAGGAATTGAAGAAATTAGTCATCTGTGATTATTTGAATTGCATGGGAGAAATTTGAAGGAGTAGACCAGTATCATACATAGGTGAAGGTGTACTATTGAATTGTATTCAGTAATATAATGTTCTTTATTTTTTCTGAGGACAAAATAAGAGACAATTTTGTGAGAAATGGTCTCGATCCAATACGAAGAATTAAATTCCCGGAAGAGAAAAACCGTAAAATTTAGGAATAGATTACCAAGGAAAGTTGCAACTTAAAAAATTATTCACCTCTATGGACTAATTTGTGCTTTGACTACTGGAATGACTACATCACACTCAAAAACATTCAGTAGGGGGAAAAAGTCAGCTAAATTGTTGTTTACTATCACGTAGTCTTAAAAATCAAAAATATATAATTTTTTTCTTTTGAACTAGTTATTGAAGGGAAAACTAGGACCCATCTCACTTTTCCCAAATGACTGTGCTGTGACATCAATGGCACATTGCAGAGCAATGCGTGTTCACATTTTAGGTCTTTACACTTCGGCTGGCCAATTTCTGAGTCGGAAGATTAAGTAGAGGCTGTTTGGGTTGAGCCTCCTGCTGCCTCTTGCTGCTTCCGGATTATGGATCCTGGTGCTCAGATAAAAGGTATGATCCTCTCCAGCCCATGTGCTAAGCCTGTGTGAGTGAGGGACAGCAACACGCCTGGCTCTGCCAGCAACACAGATAAATCAACACTTAAACCTTTGGGAAGCCATTGAATACATAATGTTCCCTTGTTGATTCAATGATTCTTTCATTCCAGGAGGGATAAAATACTAAGTAGTACTTTCCAACATGAAATTTGGATGTCACCCAACCCCTTGGAAAAGCTGACAAATCTGCCCCCTGGGAGTTGGTAAAACTTTGCCAACACAAAGAAAGCGAGATCTACAGGGGACCTCCAGCTTGTGGCAGTGTGTCCAGAGGCTTTTCCTGACATGCTCTCTGAGCTGAGTCTTTGTTTCTCGTCCTGTAAAACAGGGTCAATGAGACCACACGTACGAAAGCACTTGGTAACCAGCCAAGTCCAAGAGACATGTTACGTTAGGTATTGGTACAATTATTGGATTTCCCATTGATGGGGCATCATTTTACAATTCTGATCAGATATACACTGTTGAAAAATTGCCTTCCAACTTAATAATAATCCCCAATTATCTAGCCTTTGCTATGTGCCAGGTACTGGGCTAAGCTCATTAAAATACAAGATCTTGTTTAATAAAGATGGTGTTTAATGCTTATCCCATAGCTAAGGTAGTATTATTATCTCTAATAATAAATGTATTTATATTTATTATTAATTTATAAATGAGAAAACTGAGTTTTAGAGAAAGTGAATAATTTGCTCCATGTTATAAAGCTTGAAAGAGTTAGTAGGCATCTGGTCCACATTTGTCTGATTTGTTATGTGAGAGTTCTACTATTGATTTAACTTTATCTCCTGCACTTCCAAAAAAGAAGGACTTTCATTCTGGTGAGGTGGGAATGGATTTGAGTGAATGTCCATAGTAGCTTCCTATCATGTTCAGCCACTGCTCTGCCCAGCATCTCCCCTACTCTGTGCATCAGGTCATGGCCTGATACTCACTTGGTACAGTGGATGCCATGGGTGGCCCCTCCAGACCCTCTTTCCCAGCCAGTGCACCCATCCTGTAGCCGCTGTGACCCACAGCCGCCCCCATGCTGGGGGCCGCTCCACGCCTTCTGCTCCAGCCAACGCGGCGCCCTTGTGTAACCCCTGCACCCGACACACACAACAGACCTTGGCAGCAGATGGTGGATGGGCACAGGCCAGCCCCCTCACTAAAGACGGGACCTAATTCAGGTGTGACCTGTGCTCCACAGTGTCCCAGTGGCGGCCATAATGAAGCTGGCCTCCAGCTAAGACTAGATTCTCGCTTAGCTTCCCCCTCCACCCCCAGACGGACTCTTTCCCCTTCTTCCCCTGTCCTGAGAACAGGAGCCAAGAAGTCACTGGAGCAAGAATCCCCATTTTAGGCTCTGCTTCTAGGAAACCTGAGCTAAGACAGTTGGGCATTGTTGAGTTTTTCTATGCCTTGTTCCTTACCTCTTATTCAAAGAATTCCATGCCTTGAAAGCCTTCATCTAAGTGCATTTTCTCCCTGAGCTTATTTAGGTTATTTTTGTTGTTGTTTGGAACTAATCCTGGTTTCCTTGTTTTCATCTGGGGGGGAAACAAACCATCTTACAGTGAGTGAAGGTGTGATATCACGAACAATTGTGATGAAGGAGTTGCTGGGATGCAGTTCTTTCTGGGATCTAATTACTGACATAAGAAATGTCTTAACACCATTTATTAGCATCCCTGATTCTTGTCATATGTTTACAAACTTGTTGAGATTCCTTCTCAGACAACCTACCAGATAGTTCCTATTTGGTGTACGTGATCACTACAGCACTAAGTCCTTGGGATTGCCAGGCATAGAAAGGACAGCTGTCTTTTTCCTTCTCACAGCGTTTTAAATGTCTTTTTCTTCCCTCGGAGAAAGCATCTTCACCTTCTCATGGCTTTCTCTCTTCCTTCCCTGCATGCTTGTTCCTCAGGCTCCAAGGGAGGCTGTGGTGACTGCACTGAGGCACGATGACGAGGCTCTTGTGTGTTACCCTGAAGCAACAACACAGCACTTCTTTGAGCTGCAGAAATAAAATAAAAATGCACTTTCCAAAGGGACCAATCTTACAACTTTAAGGAAAAGTTTCTCTGATAAACAGGCACAGCGCTGGCTGTGGAGGGAAAGTGTCTGCGGAAACTGCCAAAAGGCTTAGGCATTTCGTTTCTCCCAGTTAATCATTCACACTTGTAAGCCCAGGCAGATCAGTAAGATCCACCACAGAGAGATAAGAAAGTTGGAAAGCAGCAGAGGGACACTTACAAGTTCAAAGTCTCGAGGTTAGTCTCTGCGGCCAATGCAGTCATTTCATGGTTCTGGTTCCCACCCCACAACCCCATTTTGGGCTACGGGTTGAAGGCAGGGTGACGACGACAGGGAAGATGATTTCAGGTTCACAATGGATGGCGCCAAGTTCTTAACCATGTTGCCGTGCCTTCTGACACTTAGGACAGAACTCTTTGTTGTTGTCTTCCACAACTTTCCCTGTGTTTTTTAAATAAATGTATTTATTTATTTATTTTTTGGCTGCATTTGATCTTCGTTGCTGCGTGCGGGCTTTCTCTAGTTGCGGTGAGCGGGGGCTACTCTTCGTTGCGGTGCGAGGGCTTCTCATTGTGGTGGCTTCTCTTGTCGCAGAGCACAGGCTCTAGGCGTGGGGCTTCAGTAGTTGTGGCACGTGGGCTCAGTAGTTGTGGCGCATGGGCTCTAGAGCGCAGGCTCAGTGGTTGTGGTGCACAGACTTAGTTGCTCCCTGGCATGTGGGATCGTCCCGGACCAGGGTTCAAACATGTGTCCCCTGCATTGACAGGTGGATTCTTAACCACTGCGCCACCAGTGAAGTCCCACAATTGTTGTTTAGATTCCCATAGATAAATAGAAAAATCCTAGGTACTTATTCACATGTTTACAGATATACTAGTCAGCCATTCTAGTTTTCTCACCTCTTTCTTCCCATTTTCCTTCGATACGCTGTCTCTCTGGGTTGCCCATAGTCTAGCAAAAATCTTGGAAGAAAATTAGCTCTAAGAGAGACTTTCTGTGCCTGGAAGAGATACCTCTAAGCTTTCTTTCAAATTGTAACACACGCTTGAAACACCCCCTCATCCAGGTGGTAATTTCCTGCTAACATCACTTTACCAAGTAAAGGTCCCTTTCTTCCATGATAAATATATTCGCTCCATGGTGTATAATGCAAATGTCTTTCTATATATAAAACACCCAATCATAAACACCTGCAAATGACCAAATGAGTTCTATGAAGGACAGAAAGCCATTTAGAGCTTATTACACATTATTTGGGCCATTCATAATCAATGTGAATTGAGCTGAGCAGAGTAAAAATAAAACTTTAAATGGTAACTAATTTTTCTGTTCTCTCTGCCTTGCAAAGCCATCAAAGCAAAGATCTCAAAGTCCGTATATTAATCTGTCTCTTATTAAAAGTGCTTGTTTTCATTAGGCAACGTCTTCAATAATGGCATGCTTTTTTTCTTGATTTTTGACCCTGGAGAACAGTGACTGGCTGGGCCCAATGCTGCCCTGCGACCAGGGAGGGCGGTGAAGTAAGGCCTTACTGTGACAAGGTAGTAGCAGGAAAAACATTGTTTCTCAATCTTTCCTTCTCATCCCCCTACACACTCCCCACCCCCTCCCTGCAGGCCTGCTCCGCAGTTCTCCTGTCAACCATCCCTAGCTCTTGGTTAGCTGTTAAATCTCCCTTTTTCTTTTGATAGTCCCAAAAATTTAGCTATCACTTTTCCCTGGACTAATAGTATACAAAAAATTCTTTCTGATTATAAAACTAATAAATATTCATTTTAACAGGTTTTCAGGGAAACTACAAAAATTAGACAAAATGTAAGTCCATCTGTAACTCTACCTTTTAGAGATATTGATCTCAGGACTTTGGTGCCTTTGCTTTTTTCTTTAATTAAAAAATCGAGATCATTTTTTATATCAGAACTCCAATATGCTGTTTTTCACTTAACACTATTTGTAATCATTTCTCATGTCATTAAAATTATATTAAAGCATGATTTTAAAGTTGTCATCATATCACATCCTGTGGCTTCATCATAGTTTATTCTGCTGTTCCCTTGGTATGGAGCCTCTAGTCTCTTTCCAATTTTCCTGTTGTAAATTATACTGTAACATACTCTCCCCCCACATATCGGTGGTGTTTTTTTTTTTTTTAATTAATTTATTTTATTTATTTATTTTTGGCTGCGTTGGGTCTTCATTGCTGTGCACAGGCTTTCTCTAGCTGCAGCGAGCAGGGGCTACTGTTGCAGTGTGTGGGCTTCTCATTGTGGTAGCTTCTTTTGTTGCTGAGCACGGCCTCTAGGTGCATGGGCTTCAGTAGTTGTGGCTCGCGGGCTGTAGAGCTCAGGCTCAGTAGTTGTGGTGCACGGGTCTAGTTGCTCCGTGGCATGTGGGATCTTCCTGGACCAGGGCTCGAACCCATGTCCCCTGCATTGGCAGGCAGATTGTTAACCACTGCACCACCGGGGAAGTCCTAGGTGGTGTTTTAATAGGGGATTCTTGAAGACTTCAAGGAATGTCTCTTTAACACAGGACTGCAGAAATTGGTTACAGGAAGGAGTTATAATTTTGAAGGGAAAAGAGACTCTTCATTTTCTTGCTAAAAAGGTTAACTACCTTTGTATGTGGCTGAAGTCGGAGACAGATGAAGCAACTGCTGGTTTTCACTTAGGTAGGATGAAAGTGGGGTGAAAGCTGACCAGTTTTCAACTAGTAAATCGAGATCACAGGCTTCCTAGCTTCTACTTTCCATACATCGTTCGAAAATGGAATTGAGGCTGGCCCTTCCGTGTGTGTTGAGGTCCACTGTTCCCACTGACGATTTTATACACACATGACATAGCCCTTCAGTGACTGTTTGTGGAAGGAAGAGCTAAATCCATGAATTAAGTGTTCTTCAAAGAGAGGTGTGTCCGAGGCAGAAGTGACACCTTCGTCCTCTCCCAGCTTCCATAGTTCTGTTTCTATTTCAGATGACTGCAGTTTGGGAAGTTCTTCCCTGTAGAAATCCGCAGAAGGACCCTGACTCCCCCTAGTGGATGTCAGCACTAAGCAAACAGGCTGCTTCTCCCCTGCGAGGTCCAGAAGCCAAGAATCCGTGTCCTTAGATGCCCTTCTGACATAATGGCAGCTGTGTTTCTGAAGGAGACTCTTCCCACTCCATGGAAGTTTTTGTCTTTAACAGGCCATCTGTGTCAACTGCTACCACAAGACAAGACATCGGGGGATGTTTTTTTCCTTCAGGGCAGTATCCTGGCCTCTTTTTTCTTTTAATTAATTCAGCAGTCTACTGGGTTGTGCTGCTTTTTCACCAGTGTTAGAAACTTGTTATGTCCAGATTCACTTTCTGCTGTGTCATGAGCTAGAGGCATTGCATATATGAACAGAGACCAGAATAAAGCAGCTGGGAACGTGAGAAGATTCAGATAAACTATTGTAAAATGTCATAAAATCACTTTCTTCTGCTTTCCTGTAAATGTAAAATTTTAGGAACGTTGAGAAAAACAGAAGAGAATATTACAAGAGTTACTGGCAAATCACTTATTGAGGGCCATGTCTAAGGTCTCCATGGTATTATTTTCCAGAATTGAGCCAATCACCTCTGATAGCCATGTTGCTATTTTAAGAATGAACTAAGAAGCTTTCACACATGAATTGTCTAAATCCTATATTGATCTCTTCATGAGCTTATAAAGAAGTCGAGCTATAGCCTGATGAGGTGAGCTGGTATCTGGTAAAGAACCTACCTACCTACTTGCGGCCTCCCTCCTTCCTTGCATCCTACCTACCTACCTATCGCCTTCCTTTCTGCCTGCTTACCTACCTACCTACAGCAAACTGCTTGAAAGCTGAGTCTAGATTTTATTTGCAAAATTAGAGGATTGAATTAGATGAGAGGTAAGCAGCTCTTCCAGTTATAATCGGCATGAGAAACACAGCACTTAGCTTCTTCTTAGAGAGCAATATACGAGAAAGTTCCTTTCCTCCGACCACCATTATTATTGTTTGCTTGTGATCTAAGGCAAGTCTGAACAGCAAAGCAGGAACTATTTCCTTTTTCTAATTCCCGGCCCAAGTGTCCCCTGAATAGTTCATTGCTGTTCCGCCCAGGGCGTCTGAGCATCTCAGTCTGCACCCTGACAAGCAGGCAGCCTCTAGCATTCCATGTGTAGTTGCAGTGGGTTAAGAAAACCGTCCCCCATGTCATGGGAATCTCGAGACCGAGACTGCTGTACTCAAATTCTTTGCCTTTTATTTAAACTGAGATCAGAGCGAACACTATAGCTCTGACCTGTGCAAATACAATAAGCACTCAGCCCAGAAACAGTTTTACCTCTTTTATTAAATTGGGCTTTCAGTTTGTGTTTGAAGAGGAGTTATTTATGGGCTTGCAAACAAAGTGCTGGAGGAAAGGAATTTAAAGGATGTCCTTGAGCAAATTCAGGGGGTTTTATTTCAAGAGGCTTAGCTTCATATTAACCCTTCATCTCCTGGTGCACATTAAATCCCTGCTGCTTCTCTGAATGCCTGGGAGAGATGAGTGGTCCCACAGCCTTGAGAAAGTCACACCCTTAGTGTGCTGGCTCCTACCCTGGAAAATGAGAGGGCTGATGGTGACCTCCTGACCACAGGGAAGGAAGAGAAGTTCAAGATGTGCAGGTCTGCTGTGGGGGAGATGGGGCCCGGTGACGGTGACTTGGTTATTTGGCTCATTTGTGACTTGCTGTTTCTAGACCTTAGTCACGGCTATCTCATTGAAAGAACGCATGAACTTAAAAAATAATGATAATAAAGTATCCTACTACTGCTTCAGTGTGCCCGATGTAAAGTAAGGCTAGAGTTGCAGATTTTATAAATCAAGCTGTTGGACAAAAGTGCAATTAGCCAGGGTGGAGTTAATTCGATCACCTGCAGACGACTCCTCTGGCTCTTTAGGTGTAGACAATGGGCACTGTGATTTCACCATGTCATTTTGTTTTTAGTCTTTCTTCTGTGATCCACAGCTTAGTCATTTGACATCTCTAGGTTAGGGAAAGTAAGAAAATAAATCTTTTATTTGATCACTTGGTTACCTTTTTAAAAGTCGGATGGGGGAGGCAGTTGAATCTCCCATTAGAACAGGGCAGTACCGTGATTCCCCAAATTCTTGCACGTGATGTTAATAGAGGAGACTCCAGAAAAAGGGTTTGTGCTCAAATGCACTGAGTTAGTATTTCTCAGTGTGAACAAAGTAATACCTGTTCTCACCGGAACCTCGGTTGACCCTGCTGCTGTGTCATCCCCTGACTGGTGATAGAAGGAAGGAAAGCATCCTCGTGCCCCCTGGCACTTGGACTTGATTGGAGTAAAGTGGCAGGTCAGTTGCTAGGGAGTATGTGTCTCCTGATCAAATGACTGGACTCCAGTGCTGAAAAAATGGCTGCATTCAGAGTTGCAGGCACCCCATTAGGCATTATCTCCTGCAATCTCTCAGGCTGCCTGGTATACCTTCTGCCACTGCCAAGTAGCCCTGGACAAGAGAGCCCTGTCCTGGGCCCCACGTTTAAGAAGACCCTGCTCTGGCTCTCTTCCAAAGGGCCCGTCCAGAGCCCATCTTCTTTCTAGACCTATGGCTCTCAGAACACGGTCTCCAGAACAGCAGCATCACATCATCTAGGAACTTGTTAGAAATGCAGATTCTTGGACCCCAATCAGAACTACTCAATCAGAAACTCTGAAGGACGGGGCCAGCAATCAGTGTATTAACAGCCCTCTTGGTGATTCTGTCTGCTCCAATTTGAGAACTGCTGTGCTAATCTGGATCAGGCTCTGGGGTCTAATACCCAGAGATTCCCCTCTCAGGTGGCTCTGGGCCCCCTCCAGGGCTTGCACAGGCCTCTTCCCCTGGTCTGAGGACAGATGTGCCTCCAGAGGCCAAAAGCAGATCTTGGAGGAAGAGTGGGACAGTTTGAATGTGGTGGGCTGGGTTGTTCACAGTCATACCCCAAGTACCTAAGTCATTATGCAAGCACATGTTTCAAAGTATGAGGATAAAACATACTTTATTTTACTAACATACAGTCTGTTAGTTTGACATATCTTTTAAATATTTAGATATATAGTAGGCAGGCCTCCATTTTTCACTCTTATCCTAGACTCTGCAAATGTTAGGGTTAGTCCTGCTGCTAAAAGTCTATTCTTTCATTTACCAGTTAATTCATTCATTCATTCATATATTAACTTATTTCTTCATTGATGTTTTTTCTCTGATGTGATGTTATCATCATACCTTTCTTTAATCATAGTTTCCTTTCCTTCACTGAACAGATTTATAACGGACACTTTGAAGTCTTTTTTTTGTTAATTCTACCATCTGTTTGCTCTCACAGGCTGTTTCTGTTGCCTGCCCAGGATCTGGGTCATACTTTCCTGTTTCTTTGCATGTCTTGTAATTTTTTGTTGGAAACTGGACATATTGTAGCAACTCTGGTACTTTCCTGGCTCCCGCCGGGGCTTGTTATTGTTATTTGCCAGTTTCGTTTTTTAATGATTGGCTGGATAGAGTGTTAAGTCTCTGATACAGCTCCTAGGGAAGCACAGCTTTGGGGGTGCCCAGTCACCCTGGGATGGGATGGGCAGAGCTTTAGTCTTCTCTTTCCCTGACCGCACCAGCTGTTAGGCTCCACTACTGCTGGCTGATGAATCCTTCTATTATCTTCGACAATACCCTAGAGGCATAAATTGCTCTAGAGACAAATTCAGTCACATTCAGGTTCTCTTGAAGGAGAAGTTCCCAAGGTCACTGGTATTTGTTCTGACCCCAGAGGGGTCCACCAGCCACCTGCATCCTCAACTCCCTTCTGAGAATTAGCCAACCTCCTCCCAGTTACCCCTACCACAACGTCCACTGGCCTTGAGAGCTCTTAGGCTTGAATTTCTCTATACTGTGGGGCAAAAATAAGTCAATTCCTCTGGAAACAGGTGAGGATTTATCAGTTTTAGGATCTGTTTCTCCCTCCAGGCAAAATTTCTGAGCCAGGGCTCTGGAGCTGGGAGCTGGGAGCAGGGACAATGCACCCCTTCTTCAGCATGACACCCCCACTTTAGTTGTTGACCACTTGCTACTCCTAGCGTGAACCCCTGCCTTACAAGCTGGACCCGGAGTGATGGGGGCCCCAGGATTCTCAGCAGTACTGCACCCAGGGTAAAGCCTACCTTCCATCAGTGGGGGCTTGAGGGAGGCCCCACCTCTCCATGGCACTTGCCCACAACTTAGCCTCAGCAATAGGAAGTTGAGGCTGGATGAGAATGCTGATGTCCTGCTCCTAGGAAGACAGGCCGCCAACTGGGAGCTGGGGGGGAGGAAGCCCTGCCATCTTGGCTCCACCAGCCTAGAGGGGAGTCTCCTCCTCACTGAACCCAGAGGGCCAGCAAGGGAATGGCTCAAATACCAGTGACTCCTTTTGCTTAATGAATTTTCATAGATTTTCTTGGATAGATGTTTTTTTCCTTTACTGTGTATGCCCTTCAAACCATTTCTAGGGGGTTTACTTATTTATTTAACTATTTAAATTATTTATTTATTTTTTGGCTGCGTCAGGTCTTAGTTGTGGCCCGCGGCATCTTTCGCTGCGGCGTGCGGGCTCTTCCTTGTGGGGCGCGGGCTTCTCTCTAGTTCTGGGGCGTGGGCTCCACAGTGCACAGGCTCAGCAGTTGTGGTGGGCGGGCCCAGACACCTGCAGCATGTGGGATCTTAGTTCCTCGACCATGGACCGAACCGACGACCCCTGCATTGCAAGATGGATTCTCGACCACTGGACCACCGGGGAAGTCTCTCTAGGGGTTTTAAATGGCTACTTAAAAAAATAATTTTCACCAATTTCACTGGGAAACAAGTCTGCAGAGGTCCTCATGCTGTCATGGTGGAAACTGATCTTTGTCTAAATTTATTGGGACATCTCATATTTAAAACCTTTTAGAGCACCTTTTTGAGATTGTTTTTGAGTCACATTTATGAATGATAAAATAATTACCTCATTGTCAGACTTCATATATAATGGAAGTGTAGTTGAAATCATACCCTTTAGTCAAAAGAGCACTCTTGTATATTAGTCTGGTAATGTTGGGCTGCATATTAGTTTGAATGAAGAAAATATCAAACACCAAAAAAGAAAAAGGAAAAATATTTCATTTCATATACTGAATTAATTTCCCCATCAAATAAAAAAAAATTTTACTTGGACATTCTCCTGAGCACCTACTATGTGCCGGGTACTATACTAAGTGTTGGAGTACAGTAATGAACCAAGGGACACAGTCTTTTAATTTGTGATCTAATCAAATGCTTGGCATATGGAGGGATGTCAAAAAATATTTGTCAAATAAATGTATGGCTGACAAAAGTGTTTTTCTTTGATTTTGGTGCGTTCGTTTGTTATTTACAGGAGGTCTGGGAGATTCCTGGAACATCTTGCTAGCTGAGTTTCTGGACATTTAGAGGCACTAGGCGTGTTATGAGGACAATAGCCTTGTTCTACCACAGAGTTCACACAGTCTTCTAACCCCAACTTCATGAAAGAAGCACAGCTGGCAGTTGCCATCATTATTCTCTGTTATTTTTTTCCTTTGTCTTTGGGGACCTTCACTAAGGGTTAAATGTGTGCCCTTATTACACGGCCACAGGCTTGGTGACTACAAGGGCATCTTCTTGGCATGGTCCTGGCCAGGAAAAGCCCTATTTGGGGTTGTGCAATCTCAGAAGACCAGCCTGTACTCATTTCCTTGGAATCCTCTAATTCACATTTTCTTCCAGCATCTGATTATGTCCTTTCCAATGACCCACGATGCTACATCTTCCTAATTCTTAAAGTTCTCTTAGGGAAACACATCAGAAATGCTGGGGCTGACCTGCGGTAAGAGGAAAAGTGCAGTGTCCGGTCCCAGAAAACCCTTGCTGCCACGCTTTGACCCTTGCATTCCATGAGTGGAGGGGACTCTGATCAGCTGTCCAGGTGGGTTTTGTTTAGCAGGATGAGGCTGAGGACATATTAGAGTAACTGGGGAGCTCTACCAAAATATCTGCAGGTTCTGTGTAGGTTGACAAAGCTCTCCCTAGAAACACAGATTTAACTTCAGGGAATTAACTGATGTCTCTAGAAGCTTGCAGATCAAGACTGATTTCAGTAAATTCCCAAACAAGCATGTCCTGTCTCCAGCTCATTGTGTCTCTATTTCTGCTCTGAACTGAGGTGCAACTAGACCCAGTGATAAGTAAGTTATTTCAGTGCCATGAGAAGTGCTCAATAAGCAACCCCAGAGAATAATGTCCTCCATGCACAAATGAGGGCCATGAGTCCCTTCCTGGGACTTGAGAAAGGCTAGGAGTGGCTAAACTGGCCCTTGGGCAAACTTTTCCCAGAGTGACCAGGGTGATCACGTGTTCATATGACTTTGTTTTTACATAAAAGCAGTTCTTCAAATGTTTTGACTTTTCTAAGAATATATACTTAAGTCAAAAAAGCTACTTTGTCATTCAGATACTC
Source organism: Neophocaena asiaeorientalis asiaeorientalis (assembly GCF_003031525.2). Taxonomy (NCBI): domain Eukaryota; kingdom Metazoa; phylum Chordata; class Mammalia; order Artiodactyla; family Phocoenidae; genus Neophocaena; species Neophocaena asiaeorientalis. The sequence continues at coordinate 2,124,067 of NW_020172293.1, read as the reverse complement.
ACTTAATTCATTCAACAAGTACTCATTAAGGGCCAACTATGTGCCAGACACTGTCTAAGCACTAAGTAAACGAATAAGATCCAGTCTCTGATTTCAGGAATTCCTGGCTAATAAGGTTCATGGAACCATATGCATGTAATTACTATTTGAGAACATACAGGGAATGACAGAGGAGTCTCAGGGAATATAGAAGGGATGGACCTAATTCTGACTGAGTGAAGTGCTTCCAACGAGGCTTCCTGGAGGAGGTGACTCTTAAATTGAGTCTTTAAAGGTGAGTAGGAATCAACCAGAGAATGGAGGGTTGGGTAAGGGATCGGGGTATAAGGTGGGAAGCCTCATAGGGTGTTCAGAGAACTACAAGAGCTGGGTTTGTTAGCTCATTAAGAGCAAGAAGAGGGACTAGAAATAGATGTGCTGTCCTGGAGAGCCTACTTATGGCTCATTAAGGAGCCTGAACCTTTCTTTCTAGGCAAAGAGGAGCTATTGGAGCATTTTATACAGCGAGGGGCATGGTCTGACTACTGGCCTTGGGAAGGATGGGTGGTGAGACTGAGGACAATATTGAAGGCAGGGAAACCGGAAGGCTGTTGATTAACAAATGGATAGGAAGGGTTAGATTTGAGAAACAGTTTGGAGTTACAGTCTGAAAGAATTGGAGACTGATTGCATGTGGGGATGTGGGAGGGAGTAATCAGTGCTGGTCAAATCCAGGGTCCTACTGTCAGCCTCACCTTAGGAGCGTGGTGATGAGCTACCTGTGTTCCCTCCTACTGCCCCAATAACTTGGATTGCAAACCACAGAACTTGGAAACCTACCTTTTTATGTCTTCATGTCTTGAAATTCATTTTTCCCCCCCCTGAAAACCCCAAAATAAAATGTAAAGGGACTTCCCTGGTGTTCCAGTGGTTAAGAATCCGCCTTCCAATGCAGGGGATGCAGGTTCAATCCCTGGTCGGTGAACTAAGATCCCACATGCCTCGGGGCGACTAAGCCCGGGCGCCGCAACTACCGAGCCTGCACACTCTGGAGCCTGCGTGCTACAGCTAGAGAGAAGCCAGCGCACCGCAACGAAGATCCTGCGTGCTGCAACTAAGACCCGACACAGCCAAATAAATAAATAAATACTTTTTAAAAAGTAAAAAATGAGTAAGAAGCAAATACCTTTAAACCTGTTAACGTGGTAGCTGAAAAAAAATTGTTCAAGTTGATGAACTGAGATCTTTATAATTATGATTGGATTACATAAGAGTATAGTTTGGGGACATTTTTCTTCTTCTGGGGACTTTTCACATCTGAACCTTTTAAAAGATTTTTTTTGTCTTTTTTTTTGAGGGGAGTAGATGAAGATGGAAAAGCAAAGGCATGTTGCCCTTAGCAACGTGACTTGAGCTAGCATAGCACCACTGAGCAAAAAGAGCGACTTAATTAAAGAATACAGACCTGCAGTTCAAAGTCCACCCACTCTGGCTTCAAGGACCATCCAGAGGTCAGCATTTCAAGACTGGAATAGAAATTTGCCTTAGGTTTAGGCTGTCTAATTAATTAATCCAATAAATGTTCTTTAAGCACCTTCTACATACAGTACACAGACAAATACAGTCTCTGTTCTCCTGGGGTCATATTCTAGTTGGAGGCCTGAGAGAGAGAGAGAGGGAGAGAGAGAGAAAGGAGAAGGAGGAAGAGGAAGAGGAGGATGGAAGAATTTCAGACAGTGCAAAACGCTGTGAGGAAAGGAAGCAAGATTAGTGAGTGGAGAAGGACTAGTGAGTGAGTGGCAGGGGCAGAGCTGGTCTGCAGTGGGTACAGTGCTGACACAGTATGACTTTAGTGCCCTAGATTTCCCCATGGCGTTACTGGCTTGACATCTGAAGTGGATCACGTTTTTAACAACCACCTCCTCTATGCCACACAACTATTTTCAGTAATAATTGTAAGATTAAAAGAAGAAGAAGAACGTCCAGAAAAGAAACATAGTGGAATTTCTCTTTCCTGGTTATTAATACTCAGCAATAGACCGCAGCAATTGCTTACAACTTAGACCAGCTAAAGTTGTTTTGGCGGGGGGAAGAGGTATGTTATCAATGACATTAAAATTGCTGGCTAAAGTCCTACTAAAAGTAAACCAATCTTGGTCAGATTTCTTATTGTTCTTAAATTCTCTACCGACAAGGTGCCGCCTTATTGCCTGTATCCTGGGCTCGAAGGGCCCTCTGATTGGCCACTGGATTTTCCCCAAACTCTTCTCCCTCTCAATGGCCTGGTGTTTAAAATTCTCCAATTCCTTTCAGGTTGGTGAAAGGCTTTCAGGATGCAAATGTTCTGGAGTAGTACCGCTTGGTCCTCATGGTAATTTTCACTTTAATCTGAGTTTATCAGAGCCGATCCTGGGAGTTTAGTCAGTCATTCATTTATGACATGTTTAATCATCCCACAATATGGGCCAGTGAAACGGCTGGGCCGTGTCCTCAGGGAGCGCAAGGCCTTGTGGGCAGACGCGTGAAGCAGCAATTGACATTGAGCGTGATCATGGCTGGGTGTCTGCCTGGCTCTGCACAGAGAAGCCACAGCTCTGCGAGGGGCTGATGGAGGGGGTGCTAACAGAGGAGAAACACTCCCGGGGAAGCGGGGAGCCCAGGCTGCCGAGCAGCATCCTTAGAGCCTGCGTTTGCAGCCAAAGGCACTGTGACTGCCAGCTGGGCCTCACTGCAGAGGTGGGTTCTGCAGGCGCTGAATATCCCGAAAAGACTCATTTCCGCTGCTGTTGGGAGACAATGGAGAGGAAAGTGCCTCATTAGCATGGGGAGGAGGGACAGAGACTTTGTGCAAGGCTCTGGAGGAAAGGCAGGACCACGGCTTCCTTCACGAACACCCCCTACCTGCCCAACACTGCGACGCTCTTCAGACTCCGGCTTCCTGAGGGGGGCTTTGCTCTGATACGTGGCCCGAACCTCCTTCACACGAATTTCCCATTCATTAACACGTTAACTTCCTCTGCATAGACAGCTGGCGAGAGAGCTCCCATGATCCAAGGTAACTGAACTGCCACACTGCCCATCTTGTGTCTGCTTTGCATAACGTGCCTCGTCTGAGGGTGGACTTGGGTAGAGAAACGGCTTCTGGGACACCCTCCCCCAGGAGCTGATTTTCTAAGATGTGGTACGTGAATGGTTGATGTCAGGGAGCCCTACAGGGTGAGGCCCAGAGCTGGAGTGAGGCCAGCTTGCCTCGTTTTATGAATCCTGGAGCTGTTTTCTTTGGGGCAGCTGGGGGAGATGCAGAGGAAGTGGTTTAAATCAGAAAAGCCTAGAGAAGTCCTGAGACCAGTCATTTGAGGTCAGCGCCGGGCTGGACTCTGTGACCAGGAGCGTGGCCAGGAGGGAGTGGAAAGCAGGGGTGGGGACCTCGGCAGCAGCCAGGCTCCCCACAGCTCCAGAGCCAGGAGAAAGAAGCAGAGAAAGACAAACTGTCAGGCCTGCTCCCTCCTCCTCACCACCATGAAGCAAAAGGGAGCTGCCTACTTGATGACGGCCGAGCGGGCCAGCAGAGGGCGATGATGTGGGTGATACAGACAGGGGACATTTTCTGGGCCTCAGTTTCCTCCTCTGAAATATGGGTTGCTCTTCTGGTTTCCTAAGGTCTCTCCTCCCGTGCTGAGAATCAGCCTTACAGTTCAGTTCTGCCCCAGGTTGGAGGGGAGAAGGGGCTCGTGGGCTAGTTCAAGTCCAGAGCTATCTCATGTCCTTCAGTTCCGACGAGCAGAGAAGCACTGAGGGGACTTGACTGTCATTTTGTTCATGAAGGGCTTATTCTTGCATGGAGATGATTGCATATTAGGGCTTTAAAAACAACAATGCGTTAGCCCTGGCTCTCAAGGAGTTCTAACTGTGAAAACAAGACATATACCTGTGACAAATGGAAAACCACTCAAGACTGCAAAGCAGCTTCTGCGTCCTCATAGGGTAGCGTCAAGGGCCAGCTGAGTGTTCAGAGTCACAGCCTCTCAGAATTCACAGAGGGACTGATGACAGCCTGATGATTCACGGCTCAGGAAGCAGCCACCAGGTAACGTTAACAGAGCTCTTCGGGGGAAAACAGAAGTGGCAGAAGCTGGAAACTAAACAAATGAGGTCAAGGTCACGGAAGCCACGTCTTCTAACAAGGATTCAAAACGTGTTCCTCAGCCACACGCTGGGCCCGCTGTGTCGGGCCCGAGGCAGGGTGAGAGAGGGTAGGGGGCCCATTGGGACTGGCTCTTCTGATGAATGGAATGAAACTGCAAGGGCTGTTAGAACAGTGCCAACCTCCTGACCCTACAGGCCTGCTCACAGGACCAGCCTCCCACCCGCTGCAGTGCTGTCTGCACTGGCTCCTTAAGGGGCCCCAGACTTACTCAGTCCAGCCCACGTCAAAGGACCCTACGGTGGGAAGTACAGCCAGGTTCCACTGGGGCTGAACAAGTCAGGACCTCAAGGTGTTCTCCCATCTCTGCAGGACACTCGGGCAATCTCTTATCTCCTCTTCCTTCTGGGTATCTGATTCTTTCTGCCCTTTTTCCATAGCGACACATTCTCCGTCAAGGTGCATCTGGCTGGGAACCAGCTCTCTTGGTCTCTCAGCTACACTGCCTGGGATGACCGTCTCTGGGTTACGATTCTAATCCTCAAGGCAAAGCATCTCTTAGCTCATCTTGGGTCCCCTATCTAGTTCCGATTCCATCAGCTGTGGTCAGAGGACACCCTGTCCCGTCACCAGGGCCTGTGGGGAACAGCCAGTTTCCAGAGAAGGGAGTGTGGACAGAGCCTTTTCTCCAAGAAGCACGATCAGAGCTGGTCTCATCTTCTTAATTACCCACAGGCAGAACAGTCTCCTCTCTGGCTAAGCGCTCATAGCTGAATTTCTGAGGCCAAAAATCCCATCTGAGAGTCTTTTCTGAAGCCCCAGGGCCTAGGACCAGGCCTGAAACTCAAAATATGGAACATTTTCAATATTCTATAAACTTTGTAAACGGCGGCAGTGAATGAATGGTCACTCAGGGTCACATGGCTAATGAAGACGGCAAGAAGTCAGCACAGAGGGTGATGCGTGTTTGCACTTTTTTCCTAGTGCCATGTCCCCCACCCAGCCCTGGAGAAGATCAAGATCCTCTGGCTTTAGAGCCGAGTGGCATTTGCTGTGATATTTATTTTCTTCACACACGTCTCCTATTAATTAACACAATTCTTCCTCAGCACAGAAGTTGGCAGGGACCTGCAGGGTCAGAGCACTTTGAACGACACCGAAGTGCATCTTGTGCCTCGTTGGCATGATGGTCTGCATGTGAGGGCCGGCCATCCAGCCTGGATGCCAAAGAAGAGACACTTGGCTTCTGCTTTGACGGGAATCTCTCTACCTTGCTGTTCTTTCCCCAACACTAAGTTTACTCTTGGCCCTTCCCAAAGTTCAGGACCAGTTTGCACTCATGAATAAGCTTGTCGTGCAGGGAAGGAGTCATCTTTCGGAGCAGGGTCCTGTCACATTCAGCCCCTGCTTTGGGCGGGTTGGGGCAAGTGTTAACCACTGACCATTTAAGAGCAACTCCATTTTCTGTTGATTTCTGTTTCTAGTACACGCTCTCCCCCCTGCCCCCACCCCAGAATTTACTGAGTCTCCATTTACAGAAGGCTGTCTGGTCCTCGTCATGGAGTAGACACTGGGGCCTGACCTCGGACTAGCCTGAGAACCTTGAGTCCTCCTCATCCTTTTGGGGAGCTGTGCTCCCCAACTTCACAGGTCTGTTTTGCTCTGGGTGAAAACTCACTGTCTTAGGCATACTGCCGTAGTTCACATGATTAAAGTTTGGATTACTTGTAAGGGGAGGGTGGTGACTGGGTAGATTGCAAACTCTTCCAAAAAATCAAAGAAGTCCAAACTTAAAGACATTGTCCTCATTCCTATTCCTTTCAAAATAAGGCGTGTTGAGAAGGGTTTGTATACAGGACGCTCAGTTCACCCTTCTGGAGAATGTCCTGACTTGGAGCATCTGAGCGAGGTGAGGTCACGATCAGGTGCAGAGACTCGCAGGGGCTGCGAGGGGAGGCGTCTGGTGGCTTCTGAGTGTATTTGGCTCCGACTGCAAGTGCATTTTAAAAATCTCCTTTTAAAAACCACACCTTTTCATACTTATAATCAATCACAAAATACAAGATAGTGCTTTTTTGGATGTGTCGTGGATGTTTTAAAATTGTCAGAGTTCTCATAATTGTCGGCTGTAAAAATCTGCATGGACATGTGTTTTTTATTAAGACATAACCTCACACATCATCCATTCATAACACATTACTGACTCTGCTCCCTCTATTAGCAGCTGGGAAAAGAAATGGAAAGTTGAATTGGAAACAAATTTATATGCTCATTTAGCTTGGTTAATTACCTGCTGAAATAATGTCCCCAGTTCTTAATGGGTGCTCCCCTTGATAGATAAGGCAGCTGCCCGAGAGGAGGTGACGGCGCAAAAAGGCACCTGGCTTATGATAATGTTTGTCAAAAACATGACAGGATAAATAAACCAGGTTGGAATGTTCTATCTGCCAACACACTAGATGCCGCCAAGTCTGGAGAGAGCTGACTGACAGCCTGTTAAAACTGAGACTGCTTACATAATAATAGGACATTTTGTATTCTTCATAACGCTAATGTAGGCAAAGTTACCAGTAATACATTCCCTTAGAATGCCCTGGACATGAGGGCGGACTGTGAATACCAGGGAAGCTGAGAGCCTTGCAATGGATGGAATCTGAAGCTCTCTGAGGGACTGGGCAGGATGCTTACATGTGATTTTTCAAAATTTTAAATTAGCCATGTTGTGCTTTCAGTTCTATTAATTGACACTACCACTGTCAAATTTCTGAGGCCACCTTTAGTTTGCACTGGTCTTTTTTTTTTTCTTTTTAAAAATATTTATTCCTTTGGCTGCATTGGGTCCTAGTTGCAGCACTCGGGATCTTTAGTTGCGGCATGCGGGATCTAGTTCCCTGACCAGGGATCGAACCCGGGCCTCCGGCATTGGGAGCACAGAGTCTTAACCACTGGACCACCAGGGAAGTACCCCCCACCCCTTTTTTTCTAATGCAGATCTCATCTAAATGGTATAGTATACCTTTCTGGTTTTTAAAAGTCTGCCCGACGTTGATTCAGAGTGTCTCCATTTTCTTTTCCTCAAGCACTCCAAAGTTCCTAAAGTTCATTTTACTAAGTTTAAATCACTTACATTCCCAAGATTGCTGGGAAGTATGTTGAAGGTAGACGGTGTCCTTCCTCATTTTGGAGAGGGGATGGATCTTGGGGTACAGAGAACTTGTTACTTCCACCCAGTTGGTATTGGAGCAACAGGTAGAATCTGCTTCTCTGATTTATAGTCAACGCACTTTTCATATTCCCCTCACTAGGTCAATACTCGGTGACGCCTAATTAGACCAGATGAACTCGGGGCACAGAGATGGAGTCATCGGGTTGGAGCCAGAGGAGGGATGCAGACGTCTGTTTCAGATGAGGTCAGGGAAGGGCTGCGCTCAGCTCCACCACGCCTCGCAGTGCTGTCCGCTACCTTTTCTTCCAGTTCTTTCTTTTCCTCAGTCACCAGACAACAGTATTCACTAAGCTCCTGATGAGAGTTCGATCTTACCCGGCCAGTTGCTGCTCTTCGAATACAATAGAATGTTAGAGTTGACAGCTACCTTAAAGAAGAGGCAGCTCTAAACTTTTCAACTTATGGAAATGTTACAAGGAATTGGACCCAGAGGGTTTAAGCAACCTGCCTGGAGGGGCTGCAGTTCTCATATCTAGTTAGTAGCAGTGCCTAGGCTGCTACACGTGTTGATTTTTCACCTCTTTTTGTTTCCTAGTGGTAGTTACTATTACTGCTAGCTTTGGTTGAGCACGTACTATATGACAAGCACTACACATGCTTTTAGTCCCCACCACGATCCTCAAAGTGGGCCACCTTATCCTCAGGACAGTGTAGTCCAAAAAGGAATTCAAAACTACTTGTCCACATCAGGATTTTTATAAATTATTGTAAAAGAGAGCAGACAAATAATAATAATAATTTATATGCCTAACACAAAACAGCAATAACAATAGTAATAGCTAACACACAGCACTTATAATGTGTCAGGTTCTATTCTAAGGACTTTATACATGTTAACTCCTTTAGTCCTCTGGGTAACCCTATTAGGTAGATACTATTATCCCTGATTTACAGATTAGAAAACAAAAGCACAGAGAGGTGAAGTAATTTTCCCAAGGTCACAGAGCTGGTAACTGATAAAAATAGGGTTTCATTCTGGGCTGTCTGGCACCAGAGCTCATACTCCCTCAAGTGATCTTTATATGTTAATTACTATTAACTGTAAATAATAAGTAACATCTCTGACTCAATCTTAGCTGGAAATGAAGGGCCGGTGCGTCAATCCGCAGGGAAGCCTGCAGGGTCAGCCCTAGAGTCTGAGCCGGCTCTGCAGCTTGACCTCCAGTCCCCTTACCAGCATGCCGACCAGGAGAAGGGAAGGAAGCCTCTTTCCGTCTTCAGAGAGGTTCCAGTTTGTTTCCGGACAAACAGGCAAGAAATTGAAAGCTCAGTGTCCACAGAGGTTGTACCTATTAGCCTGCCCCAGAAACTACTTAGGGAGAAGGTTTGATAAGGGATAATAAGTTTCCTTGAAAATTCAGTGTGGTCTCTGCCTGGCAAGCATCTCATCCTTCCCACATACTGTCTGGCAGAGGTGAGGCACGTGGCCTCTGGTACAGCCAGTATGGCACACCCATTCATACCGGGGAGGGGAGAAAGCACATTTCTAAATAGTCTTCCCATCACCTTTCAGGATCCTGCCTGCCTTCCGGGTGGTGAGGGCTCTCTGCAGCCATGGCACAAACCTTTACCACTAGGGGGCGCCTAGACAACTCAGCGCGCTCCCTGGAAAGGGACCCTTACGGGACGTGAGCAGGGTTCTCTGACAGAATGGATTCCTGGTTACGAGCTGTAGGTTATGGTTACAGCTATGCTAAGCATAAACATGGGGAAATGCTTCTATAGGGTTAAATGAGGGCAGCTTGAGTCATTCCAAGAGACTCAGCAGGTCTGGTAGCCAACTCATGCGCTCGCCCTGCCGCCAACCTAGCAGGCCCTCCCAACCCGCAGCGCCAGACTCCCGCTTACAAGCGCAGCTCTCTAAGCACGGGGCGGGGTGGGTGAGGTTGGGAGTCCTGATACAGCACCCCCTCCCCCCTCCCCCCCCTCCAGTGTTGACTGGATTACTGGTGGAAGCAGCCATGTTGGAGGCAGGCGTCACCCTTGGGATCACTCACTGCAGGTGGATTTACAGATGTTTGGTGACTAATTAGTTGGCTAACTTTTCTTTATTTCTCTCACATATTTGTCCGTGTCCTTTCCTGTTCCAGCACAAACGCTGACAATAAACCCAAGGAACCAGCCCTGGGAGGAAACCAGCAGGAATGCCGAGCAGGGCTGGAACTAGGGTGAGGCAAGTGAGGCATTCCGGCAGCCCTTTCATTGCCTGAGCCTGAGAGCGATGCCGCTTTTTGCATTGTGCCCCAGGCAACTCTCTAGCCTCCCCCCTAGTCCCAGTCCAGAATTGCCATCGTGACAGGTACCCAGCAGCATTGAAAAACAGCGGGCTATTTGTTTTCGTTTCTTTCTTTATTTTTTCTTTAAATTGCATTTATTTTTGGCTGCGTTGGGTTTTGGCTTCGTTGCTGCGTGCGGGGGTTACTCTTCGTTGCGGTGCGCGGGCTTCTCACTGCCGCGGCTTCTCTTGCAGCGGAGCACGGGCTCTAGGGAACGGGCTTCAGTATTTGTGGCGCACGGGCTTAGTTGCTCCGCGGCATGTGGGATCTTCCCCGACCAGGGATTGAACCCGTGTCCCCTGCATTGGCAGGCGGATTTTTTTTTTTTTTTTTGCGGTGGACGCGCAGGCTCAGCGGCCATGGGTCACGGGCCCAGCCGCTCCGCGGCATGTGGGATCCTCCCAGACCGGGGCACAAACCCGTGTCCCCTGCATCGGCAGGCGGACTCTCAACCACTGCGCCACCAGGGAAGCCTGCTACTCTTTTAACCCCGCTTCTCTTCACCTCCAGCCTCCTAAACCTATAGCTCTTCTTGCTCTTTCCTATTTGGGTGTTGGTTGATAAGGATTAGTGAGAACTTCCTAGTCAGGGGCCTCTACAGTAAAAGTTGCTAACATTTATTCAGTGCTAACTATGTGCCAGAAATGCTTCTAAATGCTTTCCAAGTGTTGGGTCACTTAATTCTCTCAACAATATTGTGATGAAGGTATCCATTTTACAGATAAGGTAACTGAGGCACTGAGAGGGGAAGACGCTTACTCAAGGACACAGTTAGCAGATAGTGGAGCCATAGTTTGAATCCAGGCTTTACTCCAGAGCCTGCACTCAGACATTACGACTTGCTCAAGATACTGAAAACCTTCAGCGAGGCTAAACAGTGGATTATGAGTTTCCAGGGGACTAAGAGGGGTTGTGATTTGATGTTTCTAACACAGAATCCCTAAAATCACAAGTGATGTCTATTTGGCAGACTGGCCAGGCCTTAGAGCTTACGGCCTTTGGCTTACATTTGAACAGACTGCTGTTCTTCTGAACAAATGGTTTGGCATTTTTAAGGTTGGTTTATTACATCTCTAAAGACTGGATTCACTTATATCTTTCTTATTCCTGTTCTGATCTGGTTCCCAATAGATGGCTGTGAACTTGAGAAGAGGAGTGTCTTCTTATTCATCTTTGTGTTTCCACAGTCTCCAGCCCTTAGGCTTAGTAGGTGCTCACTAAATGTTGGTCCATTGGAATTAAACCCCTTTAGTCTGTATCAGCCACCTTGAATTATGGGCCATGGTAAAGGTGCCCCTCTGGGACCACCAGGTAACCCTGTTCTGCTTGGCATTGACCTTTTTTTCTTTTTCCCTGCACACAAAAGCATTTTTTTCTTTATTCTGATTTAATGTGTGTGTGGGGGTTGGTTCTCTCTGATAACTACAACAGAGAACATATCATGCATTTTTGATTACTCTACATCTTTTGAATGTATGAGTAGAAAGGACTAGAAAATTTACCCTTCATTGCTAATTGCTTGCCTTCAATTTAAAGAGTAAACTAAATCCTGTTATTCTAGCTCAATCTATTTTATCTATTCTTTCAGATGCTTTCCTCTGTCATATCTTTCCTTTTTCTCCCTGTATCTTTTTTTTTTAAGTTCTCAGCACAACCTCCAGGCTTGACCAGCATTCCTGTGTGCTCTCAGACTCCACCGAAGAAGAGGCAGATTGCTCTTCAATGATTTTATTATTATTATTATTTTAAAATTATTTATTTATTTATTTACCTATTTTTTGGCCATGCCGTGCAGCTTGTGGGACCTTAGTTCCCCGACCAGGGATTGAACCCGGTCCCTCAGCAGTGAAATTGCAGAGTCCTAACCACTGGACTGCCAGGGAATTCCATCTCTCTGTACCTTTTAATGAGCACTGCAGATCATTCATTTTGTACAACTTCTGATCCCCACCTTTTTGACAAACTTAATACCCATGCAAATATGAGTTTAAAGATTGAGGCACATTGACCGAACTCCCTAATCCCAGGCATCCCCAGGAGGCTGCTGTCTCTCTTGAACAACCTTATCTCTGAGAGACCCTAGGTTCCTGGAATAGGGCAGATTCTGCTTCAGAAAGGAAATGTAGTCATACTCAGAACATCCCCTAGGCCAACCCAGAGCAGCCAGGGATCTTCATTCCAAGGTTGGCTCTGAGCAGATCTGCTCTTCTCCAGACCCGCGCATGAAGCGGACTGACCTGCCGCCTGTGGGCATTCCAGCCCGTGCCTGCTGTGGACAGCCTCACTGTCTTCAGACCTCTCTGCTGGTATGTTTCCAACACTTTCACAAGAAAATTCCTAAGTCACTTCCTCCATGTGGCCTTCCTCCGATCAACCCCAAAGATCTGTGAGACCTCCTTTATTCTGTATCGCATCATCATCTAAATCCCAAAATTTAATTGAGGATTTTCCAGACTTCTTCTTTAGAATCTTTTCTGAAACAAATGGATTTGTGAGGATCTGGAAGTCATATATAAGCTTTCCTACAGTTATAGACTTTAAATGAAGTTTGGCTTCTATATTATATTGACACCTGTGAATCTGTTGCTTAATATCAATAAAAGCTCCCCAGGCTCTCTGAGTGTGATGCTTTTCTTTCCAAAGGCACAGACCTAGGCTTCCTGGTGTCATCCTTCTGTATATAGCTGTGCTCAGGTCAGCGGTGATGGTCAGCAGCCTGCCCGGGGTGAGAGTCTCCCTAAAAGGGACCCCAGAAATTGATCTACCTTTCAAGAGGCTCCATCAGCATCCAGAAACACTGTACCCTATCTCGAAAGGCATCGGTCCTGCTGCTCTGCAAATCAATGTTCTCCAGGCCTCATTTTGGCAGCGTGGGCCCTGGAAGTCTTTCTGTGCTGTACTTCTGTAGCCTTCCTTGTTGTGCACCCGCACTGCAACCTCTGCAACTTCCCCTTACTTGGCGCTGGGATTTCAGGACCTAGGAATTTTCCACGATGTCCTTCCACATGCTTTTCATCGGCAGGCCTGGGCTGGCATGTCACACAAGGCTAGCTCCTTCGGCCAACCCCCTCTGCTTAGTCAGTGGCAGCTCCGCAAATGCTGGAGGGATGACTCAATGCACGGGAGTGTGTCCTAAATACTGCATTTGAAAGTGATAGTTTTCCTGAGCTTCTCATGACAATGACTAACCTCTTTGAATGTTTCTTTATGCCTGTGAATAGCTTATCGAAACGGATTAAGCATCCTTTCATGCATGTTCTTAGTAATACTGGCAATATAGTTCTTTTTGTTTGTTATGGAAATAACCCAAATTGGGAAAGGTAGCTTTAAAACTCCCCCGCTAACCAAAGCATGATCAATTGGGGAAAAACTTTTGAATTCTTTTCTTTTTCTTGTGAGAGGCATGGGAAATAATAGGAAAGGGAAAGTGGGGAGCACCACTCATCAAAAAAATATTTTAAGAAATGTGCTGGCTTCTATTTCAGGAAGGTTTACATCAACACTGTTAACAGACAAATGAAGGAAAAGGAAATGTGGATCATTGGTATTGGTACTTCTCAGAAAGGCTGATTGATAATATTTTCTTGTATTTGAGATAATCAAGGACAGAAAGCAATGTCACAGGATGTGAATTACTCCTCATGACGGTGAGGAAGGTGCCTATTTTCTGTCTGTTGTACAGTATGTCTGGGAAGTCCCTCCCACACTGAGTCCTTGGTCTTTCTTCCTCTGACCCTTTCACATGACTTTGACTCCTTATTGGCAGGGCCTTTTCCTAAGATTCTTTTGCTGATAATCCAGTCATGCTGTTCTCACACAAAGGCGAGTACTAGAAATAGGCATGTCAGGCTATGACACAGCCTTCCTCCTCCTTTGAAGGGGTAATGACCTTATTCAAGATGCTTTTATTAGGTCTTCTCTGCAAGTTACCGGAGAAAAGTCATTGCATTTCATTCACACAACCATGCTGCCACTTCCAGTCTGGGTGGTTCTTCCAAGTCTCGGTCAACCCCCGTTTTACATGGCTGAGGCGAGGTAAGAAGTTGGACAATGAATTGTAATAACCTGGCTGATTTCTTACTTTGATTTAAAAAAAAACAAAACTAATCATTATTATTTTTTTCTGCCTGTAAAAGTAGTCATTCCGACTGTAGAAAATACAGGGAAAACATAAAGAATAAAATTAAAATCCTACAAAATATCATCGTTATTAAATTTTGGTATTTTTCCTTCTGTATCTTATTTTCTGAAGACACAAATATAAATATTTGGTAAAGTTTCAGTATATGCATATATGTGATTTCTATTATAAGATTGGAACCATGTTCTGCATATAATTTTGTATCCTGCTTCTTTTCACTTAGCATTATAAGGTAGCATAGCCTGCTGTCTTTAAATATGCCTCAACAATGTAATTATTTTTTTTTTTTTTTTT
>NW_020172293.1:2104413-2109909 GCF_003031525.2 Neophocaena asiaeorientalis asiaeorientalis | reverse complement strand
CGGGGCACGAACCTGTGTCCCCTGCATCGGCAGGCAGACTCTCAACCACTGCGCCACCAGGGAAGCCCAACAATGTAATTTAAAAAAAAAATTTATTTTATTTATCTACTTTTAGCTGTGTTAGGTGCTCACTGCTGCGTGCGGGCTTTCTCTAGTTGCGGCGAGCGGGGCCTACTCTTCCTTGCAGTGTGTGGGCTTCTCATTGCGGTGGCTTCTCTTGTTGCGAAGCACAGGCTCTAGGCACACGGGCTTCAGTAGTTGCGGCACGCGGGCTCAGTAGTTGTGGCTCACAGGCTTAGTTGCTCCGCGGCATGTGGGATCTATCCGGACCAGGGATTGAACTTGTGTCCCCTGCATTGGCAGGCGGATTCTCAACCACTGCACCACCAGGGAAGCCCAACAATGTAATTTTTAATAGATGTACAATATTCCACCATATATGACTGTACCAAGATTTATTTAACTGCTCTCCCACTCCCAACATCATAGTTGTTTTTATGGTTTTTACTATGACAAAGCAATGATAAACAGCCTTTAGGTAAACCTTATTGTGAATCTCATTCCCTAGGGTAGATTTTTAGAAGGATAACCACTGGGCCAGGTGGTAGGATCACTCCTGGATGTGTGAAAAAGTATATATGCATATATGTGTGTGCTGCCCAGTTTCCTTTGAGAAATCCCACCTGCCGTGTATGAGAGCTCCAGTGCCACTGCCACTTCATTAGCACTGTTCGTGTGTGTGTATGTCTGTGTGCATGTAAACATACCTCAGCAAATAGATAAAATGATATAGATAAGAAGATATGGTGTCTCATTTTTTCAAATTAACATTTTTAACTTGGCTCTATTGAGATAAAATTGACATATAACTGATGGTGTCCTATTTAAACTTGCATATTTTTTAACTAGTAAGGTTGAGTACTTTTACTTTGATATTTGCATAGATCAAACGATCAGCCATTGACCTGAATTATATTCATTTGCCCAGCAGGTTCATAAGGGTGTTAAAATAAGATTTGTGTATATATATATATATATATATATTTGTCTTTATGTTCCTCTTTATAGCAGCTGATATAAAACCCGCTTTGCCTGTTCAGGAGTGGGTACTCTGTATGTATGCTGAGTCATAACCACCTGGGCAGCTCAGAGAACAGTAGTTAAAAGCATCAGCTTTGCATCAGGGTTGGCTTTGGGCCAGGTATTTTCTACTTATTCCCAAGATACCTAACTTCTCTTAGCCTCAATTCCATCAGTGGCTAAGTGGGCATAATAATGCCTACTTCACTGTGTTATGCAGATGAAAGAATTTATGTAAGCCCTTAGCACAGGGCTGATACATAATAAGAACTTGATAAGTAGTAGCTGTCACTGTGATCACTGACGAGCATAAAATGTCATCTGCCACCAGCATCTCGTACTAAGGTCACTGCATTGTCGTACTAAGGTCACTGCATTGTATCTGTCACTCTTGGACAGTAAAATGATGGTGAGATAAGTCTAATTTCTTCTTCTCATTATGCAAATTTAGCCAAGTGGCCTGTTAGCTGCTTTGATTCACAACCCACCTCCATCATGTTTCAAGTGATGCTGTTTTTCTGAACCCAGCAGGCAACGAAAATGATCCAATGAGAGGAAATGCAATAAAAAAGATCAATCACCCAGCAAGATACCAGCACACACCTATTAGAATGGCTACAATTTAAAAAGACTGACCATCCCAAGTGTTGGGGCGGACGTGGAAGAAACGGAACTCACATGTACTCCTGACGGTATAATCATTCTGGAAAGCAATTTCACAATTTCTTAGAAAGTTACCATACGCGTACCATATGATCCAGTCATTTCACTTCTAGGTTTTTACCCAAGAAAAAAGGAAATATATGCTCACACAAAGACTTGTACACAAATGTTCAGGCAGCTCTGTGGGTAAGAGCCCCAAACTAGATACAACCCAAATGTCCATCAACAGATGAGTGGATAAACAAATTTCAGTATATCCATACAATGGCATACACTCAGCATTAAAAAGGAACGAAGTATTGGTACCCAAAACAACATGGATGAATGTCAAGATCATTATACTGAACAAAAGAAATCAGACCCAAAAAAGTACATACTGTCTGATTCCATTCATATAAAACTTTAGAAAATGCAACTGAATCTATACTGACAGAAAGTAAATCAGGGGTTGCTTAGGTGTGGGCCGGGTGGGGGGAGGGGGGGCAGGAAAGGATAGGAAGAAGAAATTACAAAAGGGCATGAGGAGACTTGAATATATTCACTCGACTGCACTGATGGTTTCAAGGGGGTGTACACACGTCAGAACTTATCAAATGATACACTTTAAATGTGCTCCACTTGTTGTATGTCAATTATACCTCAATACAGCTGTCTCAGAAAAGGCCAGTCAATTATATACTGGTGTGTTTTATTCACTCTTCACTCATTAGTCTCTGGATATGACTAGTAGTTATGATCATAAACAGGGATGCAGACCCTCAGGTCTCTGACTCCAAAGGCTGTGCTTTAATTGGGTCACATACTTCTTGTTACCAACAGCGTTTGGGATTCTTGAACTCATGCCTCTGGCTCCTAAAACAGTTCTATTTCTATTCATTTTTCAGTTCTTTCATAGTTCAGATGAAATTTTAATCATATAAATCACATACACGTGCATACCTTGAATTTTAATATTTGAACCTACTGTTCTATACTACAACTACTCCCAGCTCCCAAGAAGCAAAACCCAGCTATCTGAATATTAGATTATAATTAGTTGAGGGAGGTAACCGAGGAAACTCAAGAACTGAGACAAAAACAAGGAAATTCAGTTCAAATGCTTCCCGATGACTGAGCACTGCCGAGAAAGATAGCAACTGTCCTCTCGTTTTCTTCAGCTGCTCCTTTCGGTCCTCTGCTTCATCGGTACTGTCCTTTCACGGAAAAGAGCCCGTACCCAGTTCGTCCTTACAGATACTACGGGAAAGGGCTGGGCTCCCAGGGATGCCTCTGACCTAAGACGCACACTCTCCCTACAGCCAGAGTGGGAGCCCAGAGCTGGACTGGCAGCAGTGGGCTCCTCTGCAGCCTGTCGGCTTTGCTGCTCTCCCTCCTTCATGGTTTGGTGGGCAAGGAATCAGGTTGCCATGGCAACTTCCAGCATCCATTTCAGGCTAGAGGGAACATTCCCTAAGGCTCCTCTCCATCTGTGTGTCCTTGGCGATTTCCCTGCCTTGGTGAAGTAGGTGGGGAACCACTTCCTCCAGGGATCTCCCCCAGCTCACCGATGGTATAAATGGCCAGGGGAACTGCATTGCCATGGCAGCAACTCCTCCACTTCTTCCATTCGAAGAAAGTCTGGCTCAAGGGATGTGCCTGGTGCTCCCAATGGCAAAGTCAGCAAGGAAGGAACTGCATTATCTTAATGGTTTCCACACGCTCTTTCCAAGAGAGGGATTGGCTTTGTGGGGTGGATACTGGGGGATGGGCAGGGAGTTTGGCTGAAGAGGCCTGTTCCCAGGGACCTCACTGCCATGACAACATCCCCAGCGGCAGAGACTGGGCAGGTCTCTCACCAGCTAAGCCCTGATGTCACCTTTCAAATCTGTTCTTGTTCTTCTCTGCTCCCTTTTTTCTTTTACACAACCCCCAGGGATTCTGCTGGCTTCTCCTCTCCGGATTCTTGAGATCACTGTGATTATGCCTTTCTCCTGCCCAAGACTAGTTTCAGGGCAGGCTGCAGTCTTTGCATACATTCACCTTCCCTGCTGTACACCAGAATTCCACAAAAAATCTCCTTTGAAAAAGGCAGGTTTTGTATGCAAGAACATGGGGATAGAAGGAATCACAAGAATGATAACCATGGGAAAACGGAACTAATTCTGTTCGTTGTAACTGTGTTCATCCGTGGGGAGGCAACCTTCCCTTCAGCCCTCAGACTGTCTTCCTACTCCTGGACTTGGAGCCCTTGGTGGGAACAAAACTGGCTTTGGTGTTCAAACATCTGTGTTGGAATCTTGTTTCAAGCGATTCCTACCAGCTGAGAAGTCACAGGTGTGTCACATACCCTTTCTGGGGGTCCATTTTCTTATCTGCTGAAGGAGAAAGCAAAATGTCTTCTTTGGAGAATTGTGGTGAGAACCAAGAGAGGCAATCGATACACAGAAGTTCTTTGTTCATACTCAGGCACTTTACAAATCTTCATAATTTTGGGAATTTTGGTTCTCATGGAGCATTCTTAATTGATTGGCTCAATCAATTATTCATTCAATGAATGGATGAGGGAGTGCATTCTAATACCTCCTTTAAGGCAGGTTATATAACCTCCAGGAGGGTCACTGTCCTCATCTGTACAATGGGATAACCACAGTCTCAAAGCATGATTTTGAAGGTTAAATTAAGTGCTGACTAATAAATGCATACAGCAGTGCCGAGCAGAGTACCTGCTCAATTCATAATTACTCTTACCGTTTGCCAACTACATACTCTTCCCAGTTTCTCCTTGGAAGTCTTGAGTCATGCTGACGTGACTCGGGTCTGCTTGTGATGCTCTCTACCACTTGGAAAGGCCTAGAATTAGCAAAGAAGGGTTGGGGCCAGGAAGCCCCCACTGCAGATAGTGACTCTGCCCAGGACCAGGGGTTATTTGAAATAACCAGAGAAGCTACAATACTTCTCAACTCCCTTTATATTCCATGGAGGGTTAGCAAATTTGGTCCTGAATGTGCAGCAGGCACAGACTGCTTTGGGGGAACTTCCCTTTGGTTGCCTCTTCTTCCCTTCCTTGAGGCTTTCTGTCCATGTGGACCAAGGGTCAACCCCTTCTGCTGACACCCCCAG
Source organism: Neophocaena asiaeorientalis asiaeorientalis (assembly GCF_003031525.2). NCBI lineage: Eukaryota > Metazoa > Chordata > Mammalia > Artiodactyla > Phocoenidae > Neophocaena > Neophocaena asiaeorientalis. The sequence goes on along the minus strand of NW_020172293.1, from coordinate 2,105,067 downwards.
GACTCTCACCCAGGCCTGCCCTTCCTCACGTGGAGCCTCCAGCTCTCAAACCTTCCCTGGGACCTCCCGCCCTCCAAGCTTCCCTGACCCACTGTCAGCTCTTCCTCTCAAGTACAACTCAGTGTTCAGCGGTCTAATCAATAATGTATAGATAAGACATTAAAAAGTAATGAACAGTTAAAACACTGCCCCTCCCAGAAGGTATTTTTGTAGTTCGACTGGGCTTTCAGAGGCTTCACTCCTAACCCCTTAGTAAAAACTTTAATATCTACATCAGCCTGTGGTTACTGGGCCCTCCCCTTCCTGAACTTCCACTAAATTTAGAGTATTTTAGATTTCATTGTGCTTTAATTATCTCATGTGCTAGTGTGTTCTCCCAATGAGATTATAATTTCTCGAGGGCAAGACATTTTTTTTTAATACTTCTTGATACACTCTCCTCTGACCAGTACTGTGGAGCATAAAGTAGACTCTCAGTAAAAAATGTGCAATTGAGGGCTTCCCTGGTGGCGCAGTGGTTGAGAATCTGCCTGCCGATGCAGGGGACACGGGTTCGAGCCCTGGTTTGGGAAGATCCCACATGCCGCGGAGCAACTAGGCCCGTGAGCCACAACTACTGAGCCTGCACTCTAGAGCCCGCGAGCCACAACTACT
>NW_020172293.1:2084590-2104398 GCF_003031525.2 Neophocaena asiaeorientalis asiaeorientalis | reverse complement strand
AAAAAAAAAAAAAAAAAAAAAAAAAAAAAAAAGTGCAGTTGATTTATAATGGTGAGAATTTCCTCAGCCAAAAAAATGTCTTCTCATACACTGGAGTTACATTTGGAAAACTGAATTCTCTTAAACTCCTGATTGATTCTAAAAACAACTATTTTGGGGGTTCTGTCTCTACATCCTTTTCCCTGAACAACTGCACTGGGATAATTCTATTTAAGTGAGGACATCATTTCAAGTGGAGTGGTTTTACCAGCGTTCTTTTGATGGCTTTGTACAAATTTATATCCAAAGAGGCAGTTGTGGACCTGCAAATATACTTTATTCAAACTGCCTTAATTATTTCTGATTAACTTGGATATGTTAGTTCCGGAAGTCCAGGTTTAAAATAGGTCCTATTAAAGGAAGTGATGCATAATGGAATTGCATCTTCTTTATTGATTAGATATTTTTAAGATGTTTCTTTTGCTCAAAGCCAAAGGACAGAAATATAAGAAAAGCATATTCTAAAACAGTTAAATCAGAGAAAAATAGTGGGTAAAGGAAAAATGAATGTTAAAATTAACTACATTGTTTCAGTTTGTAAAGAAAGCTTTTTTTTCACTCTCAGCTAAAGGCAGGCGAGAGTTCCTCACACATAGGGCCCCGCCAGAAAAAGGCTGTGGGCCTTTGGCTCCCCTAGGTATAAATTAAGGAAATGTTAATAATATCACACAAGGGGACTGTCACAAGGATATAAGGGTAGAGCTATTCTCAAAGGTAACATTCAACATACCAAATTCTTTTTTTCTGAGGGATAAATGAAAACACCCATTAAAAAGCAGTGCTCACAAGGTCAAAGTAACATCCCCTGTACAGCTAAGGAGCCTGGTTTCCTCTGAGGGCTGTTTGCATAATTAAGTTAGCCTCAGTCCCACCATCCATGAAAGCCAGGTGAGGGGGACTCCAGCATTAGTTTTCCCTTCAGAAAATCACTAGAGGGAAAGTTGGGTGCCTTGGGCCATCATACAGGGACAGAGACTAGGAAGGGAAGAGACGTGGCCCCTCCTTGCCATGGTCCCCATATTCAGAGGACACGGGTGCAGGACATGCAGTGGGTGCTGTTGTCTGTCACTCAGACCCCCAAACCCCCCTTCAAGACAGAGGCGTTCTGTCCCTGGTTTCCAGGGGTGTTGGCTATTTGAAAGTTCACAACTGAGTCCTTGCCAGGCAACTGCCAACAGCTTAGGAGAACGGCCTTGCCCCAGGTCTGGTGCTCTCTCTGCGGGGAGCTACATCCTGTGCCTTGTTGATAAGACCCAGCCCCCTCCTCAGTGTGGGCCCTGAAGGTCCAGCCAGCTCTACTGTTCCCTGTGCGATGACTGCGAGGCCTGCAATGAGACCGCGCTGCAGGTCAACCTCTCCGCCTCCCAACCCTCCTCCTTTCCCTCCCTCAGGAGTGTTGATCCTGAGAGCACTCCCCACAAAGTCCCTCACACAGATCTCTTTCCTGGGGCGCCAGAACTAAGATAGAACAGCTTTTCAATCTTGAACTAGGATGGAGACTCTTCTACCAGGGAAGTTTACCATAAAAACTTGGGCTCTTAAAATGTGATAGGGCAACGTTAGCTAATTTTACAAGAGGAAATGAGACCCAGAGAGACAAAAGGACTGAGGTCCCACACAGACACTGCACTATGGCCAGGTCCTGACCCCAGCTGTGAAGACTCCCAAACTGGGGTTCTTTTTTTTTTTTTTTTTTTGCGGTACGCGGGTTTCTCACTGTTGTGGCCTCTCCCGTTGCGGAGCACAGGCTCCGGACGCGCAGGCTCAGCGGCCATGGCTCACGGGCCCAGCCGCTCCACGGCATGTGGGATCTTCCCAGACCGGGGCACGAACGCGTGTCCCCTGCATCGGCAGGCGGACTCCCAACCACTGCGTCACCAGGGAAGCCCCCAAACTGGGGGTGCTTATCCACATCGTGTGGCCACTATGATATCTCCTCCATGCAGGTGGCAACTGACATGCTCCCTTCAGAGAAGAGAGCCACACGAGATACTGAACCACGAAGGGCCCTGCCCCACGCCTGGAAAGTGTTTATTTTTATTTATTTATTTTTTAAAAATTTATTTATTTATATATTTTTAAATTTTGGCTGCATTGGGTCTTCGTTGATGTGTACAGGCTTCCTCTAGCTGTGGCCAGCAGGAGCTACTCTTTTTTTTTAAAATTAATTTATTTATTTTTGGTTGTGTTGGGTCTTCGTTTCTGTGCGAGGGCTTTCTCTAGTTGTGGCGAGAGGGGGCCCCTCTTCATCACGGTGCGTGGGCCTCTCACTATCGCGGCCTCTCTTGTTGTGGAGCACAAGCTCCAGATGCGCAGGCTCAGTAGTTGTGGCCCACGGGCCTAGTTGCTCCGCGGCATGTGGGATCTTCCGAGACCAGGGCTCGAACCTGTGTCCCCTGCATTGGCAGGCAGATTCTCAACCACTGTGCCACCAGGGAAGCCCTCGGATGGTGTTTAGATTTGTGTTGAGAAGGGGCTAGAAGGAGGTGTCTTGGTTCCATGGCTGCTGATCTTCCTCCAATTTTTTTTTTGATGTTGAGGGGGCTATATTATGAAGTAGGTAATAAATGTCACTGTGATGAATGAGGAGCTAAAGAACCCTCCAGGCTTCTACAGCTCAGCTGGTCCCATAATAACAATCTTGACAAGGAGGGCTTGCTGCCAGAGTAACAGCAGTAAAATCACCCTGAGCTCAGGCAATCTGCAGAGTTAGTACGTGTACAAAACATCCCAATGATTACACTCTTATTATTTAGTGGCTCATTCTTACAGAATGCTTTACAGGGACTGATTCATTTCCCCAGATATCACTTACCATCTTATTGCCTTCTTTTAGTGAATGAGTCTGAATCTTTCCAGTTTCGAAGGGTCTACCTGCGGTGTACGTTGTTGCTTTCCTTTCTGCCAAAATGCCTGCGCTCCCCCCCGCCCCTTCCTAACACATTGTTTGTGGGTGGGATTGACTCCTGACTACCTCAACCCTCAACCAAAGTGGGGAGGTCCTGAACCAATCAACATATTCTCATCCCTGTTCCCATGGTGACTGGCCTAGAGATTACCTTCTTATTTCTAAACCTATGTCACTCAGCCCCTGACACACCCCTAATCTTAATGATTAGTTCCAAGGGGTATGAGAACTAAGTTGGGTCAAATAGAGTGGAAGACTTTTGGTGATTAGAGAAATAAAAGGTCCCTTTTCCTCCAAAATGGTGCCATGTGGAAACTGGAGGCCTGGGACCGATGTATCCATCGATCCATCCTATTTTAAAGGAGTCTAGCCTAAGCTGAAGCTAACACACAGAGGAGGGCAGAGCGGAGACAACTACCAAGGCTGTGCTGGAGTGATCAAACAGCATCTGAATTTCACTGTGTCTCTGGACTTTTCAATGGCACATGAACTTATGTTCTTGAGTTGGGTTTTTTGCTTCTTGCAACCAAACACATGTCACTGTACATGCTTCCTGTAGAGGCTGCTTCCTCTACATCGGCCTCTCTCCTATGCAATCTTAATCTGGACCTTCCTAGGGAAGAGCAATTTCATATAGGAAATAAAACCCTTGCAAAGAGGAAGTTGAAGGACTAGCTCAAAGAGCATCCATCGATGGATTTTACCCAATAGTTTTGGCTCAACTTAACCTGGTGCTCAAGGCCTCAAGCTGTAGGTCATGTATGTTGACCTGTCCAAATATTGGCCTTTCCTAAGTAGTTTTTAGTATCTGTGAGGGCAGGGGCAATGTATTATATGACTTGAATGTAATCCTACAGTGCTGGATAAAATGTTTTGCACCATATAGGTGCTTAGGAAATGAGAGTTGAACTCAAGTAAATTCGGCTCCGGTCACTGCCATCAGCACATCTTCTAGAAGTTGGGGAGTAAGGACACTCCTCACAACACTGTCATGTTTTGGGGTATAAACTTCCTTGGCCAGACTCCTCCCTATTAAACCAGCAGCAACTAGCACAGGGTCTGGCCCAGAGTAGGCGGTCAAATATTTGTTGAATAAATTCACTTTGAATCTGTAACCACAGAACTTACCTGGTCACTTAACAGTTTTGAATTGCTTATTTGATATACTTTGAATCAGGTCTCTTTAAAGTCTAAATTGTGCTATGTTTGTATTTGACTGACTTCGCTTTCTGTCCACCAGCTGTTACTCTGTCATTTCACTCCAAAGACCAAGATGCAGTACATTGATGGAGGGGCTGATAGATAGGCATTTCTAGAATGAGGGAGGGATGTGTGTGTGTGGGGTGAAGGTGACGGTGGTAGTGGGGAGCATTGGTGCAGCTATCTACCTGCAAGCAATATTCCATGGCAACGGCCCGTGGCTGATTGTTCTGCTGAAAGAGAAAATGTGTACAAGGGTGCCTGCTGGGCTAGTAGGAGGTGATAGTTCTCTAAGCAGTTGCTAAAGTAACTCAGTCATGATTAATACTGAGTTGGGTAAGCTGTTTTATTAAGTGATGATCATCTTCTCCGGTAGAATCTTATCTTGGCAGAGAACTGCCATAGCTTAGCGAGAGGAAGAGTGGTCTCTCATGTTTATCAGGCTGAACAGCAGAATAACAAGGGTTCAGGGAAGGCTCCTTGTTCAAGACTCTTTGCAAAAACAAGAAGAGTATTTTCTGGAGAAAAGCGAACCATGATTGGCTAGTGGGGAGTGTTCTGAGTCCGATGTTGATGTGCCCTGGCCAGCTGGTCTTCAGGAGACCTGGCGTGGAGATGTCTTTGTGTGAATCTTTTCTGTTTTTAAGACATTTTTTTTTTGATGTGGACCATTTTTGAAGTCCTTATTGAATTTGTTACAATATTGCTTCTGTTTTTTTTTTTTTTTGCGGTTCGCGGGCCTCTCACTGTTGTGGCTTCTCCCGTTGTGGAGCAACAGGCTCCGGCCGCGCAGGCTCAGCGGCCATGGCTCACAGGCCCAGCAGCTCCGCGGCATGTGGGATCTTCCTGGACCGGGGCCCGAACCCGTGTCCCCTGCATCGGCAGGCGGAGTCTCAACCATTGCGCCACCAGGGAAGCCCATTGCTTCTGTTTTATGTTTTGGTTTTTTTGGCCACCAGGCGTGTGGGATCCTAGCTCCCCAACCAAGGATCGGACCCATTAAGGCGAAGTCTTAACCACTGGATCACCAGGGAAGTCGCGTGTATCTTTTCAAAACATGCATAAAGCTGTGGCTGCCCCTTGCTGTGACTACATCCCCAATGAGCTAGAGCTGCTAACCAGGTTGGTGCAGTTTGTCTAATCTGGTTAAGAGTATCTATCTGAGCTCATTAAAATGTAAACAAGATATACCTTGCTGTTTAAACAACATCAGAATTTATCTTCCATCTGACGCCCAGAAAACAATCTACCCTGGATGTACCTTGCTCCCTCCTCTTAATTCTCTTAGCTCTCTTGTTTCATCTGTGCTCTTTCCACTGTTACACTCTTTATCTTGTCTGCTTAATTACAAGCTCTTGTAGGACAATTCTTGCCTGATTTACCATCGCATCCTCCATAACTTGTAGTGCAAGGGCTTTTGGATACAAAAATTAATAGTAATGCTGGCAATAATTAACATTTATCGATCCCATACACTGTGGCCATGTGCCAGTTTCTGTGATTTATCTCTATTAACTTAATTCTTCTAACAACCACTTGAGATATGTATTTACAATTAAAATTCCTGTTATCTGATGAACTAAGACACAGAACTGTTCTGTGTCTTGCCCAGTGTTCACACAGCAAGTATTTGACCAGGCCACTGACCCTAGAACCTGTGATCTTAACCTCTATACTATATAACAGGTGATGAATAAATGTATGTTGAGTGATGAAGACTATTTGACTCCAGATCACAACAAACTTGGAGGATTTCTATTGGTTTTTAGCAATTGTGAGCATTATTTCATCCTGAAGATTTCCAGGAGATCAAGTTAGGTTGAACCTTTATGCTTATTCATTCACTCACTCAAATATTAATATTCAAATATTCATTCATTTATTCAGTAGGTATTTATGGAAGACAAAATATGTGCCAGGCACTGGCTAGCTAGGTATGAGGATATGAGAGTGAACAAAAGAAATATCGTCTGGGTGCTGGTACAGCTTACCTTCAAGTAGGAGTGACGGTGACAAAACAGTTATACCAATAAACATGTGAATTACTACAAATTGAGGAGTTTCTCTGAAGGAAGAAGATACTAGTCCCAGGGAGCACATAACCAGACAGACAGACCAGGGCCAGGTGTCAGGCAAGGATTCTAGGAAGAACGCATCTTTTACCTGTCTTCTGAAGAATGATTAGAGGGGGAGGACGGGAAGGAGGACAGGATGGGTAGGTAAAGCGTTCTAGGTAGCTAGTCAGAGGAAACAGCACATGCCAAATTCTGGGCCAAGAGAGATACTGGCACCTCAGGACCTAAACACTAACCCTGGCCACAGTGAGTGAGCTCACTCTTTAAAAAAATTAACTATAAATTTTTATATATATAAACCTTCTCACCTTCTACTATACATATATGACAAGAGTTGAAATCATATGTAATATTGTTCTATAAAGGGCCTTTTAAATTTAAGTAGAAAGTGAACATTCTTCATGTTTATATATCTTATGATTTTTAATATGCTCCATAATTTATTTAATAAATCCTTTAGGTATATACCCAGAAGTGGAATTGCTAGATCATATGGTAGATCTATCTTTCATTTTTTGAGGAACCTCCATACTGTTTTCCACAGTGGCTGCACCAACTGACATTCCCACCAGCAGTGAACAAGGGCTCCCTTTTCCCCACACCCTCACCAACGCTTGTTATCTCCTGTCTTCTTGATGATAGTCATTCGAACAGGTGAGAGGTGATCTCTCACTTAATTATTGCTACAATGGCAGGCATATTGCAATATAGAAATGGGTCAAATTAACATGTTTACATTTTAAATTTATACAATGTTATATGTCAGATATACTTCAATAAGAGAAATAAATCATTTAATGTTGCCTAATTTTTCCTAACACTAAATATCTTTGTATAAAACTGTTTTGGCATATTTGTGATTGCTTTCTTTATGTAAACTTTTGTGTGCTCTGGATACATATTGCCCAATCTTCCAAAAATGGTTATACCAATTTATAATTCCACAAATGGTATATGATTATCTATTTTGCTCCTTCCTCACAAATCTTGGTGTTTTCTCTTTTTGATTTTAAGTCTTTACTAATACAAACTGAAAAAAATGGCATTTATTTTAATTAAAAACATTTTTTTTTGTTCTCTTGATTACAAATGAGATTGAGTTTTTACTCCATAGAATTATCAGCCATGTGTGAATTAGCATTTGAATGTTTTGAGAATAGTCTTTCCAGACTGAAAAAGCTCAACCTCCCAGGACCTTCTGTACAGATGATGAACCAGGGTTTGGCCAATTTCTATATGATCCTGAAAAAAGATATAATAATCAAACTTTTCTATTAAAAGAGGAATAAGGTCATATTTGGTACTGAGCTTCTACTTGCAGCAATTTTCTTCATCATCTGCCCCCCTTCCCCTGAGAGAGTTCAACCTTGCTAGAGGTCACTGCATCGAGTATGGTACCTCCCAAGTTGGTTTGCAGAGTAAGGCACGCCAGTCAAAGGTCCACATCCAAGCTCAGAAGACAGGAAAGGAAGGAAGTGAAGGAGGTGGGGATGGAGACTAGGAAGGACAGGGGAAGGGAGGAAGGAAAGCAGTGAAGAAAGAAAGAAACAGATTGCTGAAAATACATCCCTGTTTGCCTCCACTGTCTATTTCTCCTGCCCCTTTGATGGAAGGGCTCCCATTCTATGTAATTCCTTCCTAGACACAGTCTCATTGTCTCTTTTAGGGTTCTCCTTCTCAGCCTAGTCTCTGAAATGTCTTTGTTCTCTTGTCTTAACTTTGTAAAGTGTTCCCAAGACAGGGTCTCTTCTCTCTTCCCATCTCCCTTTCTGAAACCTTTAAAATACTCTCTTGACTAAAGTCAGCTCTTTACTTTTCCATTTGAGAAAGTTTCTTCCTATCTATTTCTCCTGACCAGCGCTGTTCAGGAAGCTTGTGCTAGAGCATCCCTCAGTGTCGAGCAGACAAAGGGGAGCTTGTGGGTGTTGGGGGTAGTGCCAGAGAACAGAACCCCTTGTCACCGTATGCATCCTGGCCTGTGCCTGCCTGACTTGGCTTGGCTGGAACACTGCCGGTTTTTTGTAACAGCTTGTGTATCCTCTACTTCTGACGATTTTTTTCTCATGTTCAATTTCCAAATACATGCCCAGGGAGTCCCCAGCAGTAATTTCCCTGAGTCATGCCTTTCTTTAATTTTCACATTTCTCTTAGTTTCCAGGATCATTCATTACTATGTGCCCCCCACGCCCCCCTCCCCCATCTCTTTCTCCCTGTCGGTCAGGGGTGTGAGCAATGGCTCACGTCCTCTCCGGTCCCTCATGCCATCCCTGGCCTCTGATGCGTCACTTGAATGACACTGCTGACACCTACACAGTTCTAAAAGTCCTCTGTTAGTCATTCATTTGGTCAGGGCTCTTAAGGTCCTTTTAAAATTCATAAATTCTCTCTGGAAGGTGGCACATCTAGCTACTTTTTAGCTATTAGTTTTTTTCATCAAGTAGGTTCAGAGAATGGGGCCATGAGGTGATTTTTAATAAAGAGGCTTGGGAGGTATGAAGCAATAGCTTGGAAGAGATGCTTCAGCGAGGCTTAAGTAGCCCTGCAGTGGTTCCAGGAGGAAGCAGGAGGTGCTGACAGAAGTGAAGAGTGACTCCAAGGCCAAATGCCAAAGAAGATGGGTGGGTGGGGACAATCATTCTGTTGCTGTCCTTCATTTCTTCAGACTGATTTATTTTGGCAAGGTGGGTTCTAGGTGACCACACAACCTATTGCCCAAACTGGGACACTTTTGAGGGTGAAATGGGGGGAGGTTGCTCCTAAAAATTATACAGCACGGACAGTTGTAAAGAAGATTGTCCTGGGCAAATGAGGACACACAATCCCCCTAATTACAGGAGCTACGGGAAAGGAATCTCTCTGTAAGCTCTAATGGGGAACTCTGCATTTTCCCCTAGAAGTCAAATTAACAAACAAACAAACAAACAAACAAACAAACAACTCTGCTTCCTCCTCCCAGGTCCACGCAGAGTCACAAGACAATTATTCATTTGAATTTTTAAAACGCACGGATTCCTATTTATGTATTCTTGCTTCAAAGTAAAAGGTGAAATATGAAAACAGAGGTAGATTGGGGGGTGAGCTGTGAAGGGCCTTGAGTGCTGAGCTGAGGAATGTCAACTTAATCCTGTCTGCAAAAAGAAACTGCCAGGGGAAGGGTGCAAAATCCCACCCTGGCGTACAGAATGGATGGATTACAGCAAACACATCGTTAGCGGAGATGCTTTTGGTAGAAGGTGCCAAGGATGTGAGTGACAGCGGAGTGGAGGACACACAGTGAGGACACTACATTTGAGAGACTGTGGAGCTTGAATCAATAACACTTGGTGAGTCACTGGATGTGGGGAATGAGGAAGAAGAAATCAAAGGTGACTCAGGTTTCCAGAAAGACTGACTAGATGAAGGGCAAGGCTGTATTAGCCCAGATCAGGGACGCAGGAAGAGGAACAAGATTAGGGACAAGACAGATTTCATTCTTTTAATCTAAGATTTAAAGAATGTGTATTATGTGCCAGGGCTTTGCTGCTACTTTACATGCCACCTCACTTAACCTTCTCAACAGCCTTCGGAAGGAAGTCTTGTCATTATTCCCATTTTACAAAGGAGGAAAAGGAAGTGCAGAGAGGTTGAGAGCCTCGCTGTGGGCAGCCAGCCAATGTGAGTGGAGATGGGGGCTGCCAGAGCTCTCGCCCTTTGACTGTGCCCAACTCTCTGAGATGCACTTGGAGTATGTTGAGGTGGTGGTGATCTGGGGCTGTCTAATTGTTGGTATAAATTTGGCAGGTGAAAATCTATTTCCTTTTATGATTTGTTTTTCTTTTCATTCTATTTAGGTGAGTATTTATGAAGGCTCACCTTTTCTTTCTAGATTATATCCACTATCATGTCACATCCATGGGATGACGCCAAAGCATTGATCTCAGTCCTTGACAAACAGTCGTATATCTTCAGCTGTCTGTTAAATTGAGGATCTGTAACTAACTAGCTGCACTAACCTGGAACAGTCATACATCTTTTCAGAGCTTCAGATTTTCCTTGGCTGACAAGAGGTGGTTTGAAGTTGAACATGTATAGTACCAGACTTTAAGGCCTAGGAGAAGCCTTAGCTATCTAATTATTGATAAAACCTCTTTACTCTGCCTAGGGTTCCTATAGTTATAACTTGTGCTATCTAATACAGTTAAAGTATAAACAATTAAAAATTCATTTCCTTGGTCTCACTAGCCACACTTATTTGCTCAGTTGTCACATGTGACTAGTAGCTACAATAATGGACAATGCTGATATAGAACATTTTTATCATTGCAGGATGTTTTACTGGATGGTGCTATAGATCAACCAACCATCATGTCTAAAGCCCAAATTATCTTCCTCTCCACTAGCTCAAACTTCGTAGTTCCTTTGTCTCATTAGTAGCACATAACACCATTGTTATGGACTGAATTGTGTCCCTGCCCCACTCCCTGCCCCAGGTTCATATGATGAAGCTCTAATTCCCCCTCCCCAATGTGACAGTATTTGAAGATAGAGCCTTTAGGGAGATAATTATGGTTAAATGAGATCATAGTGTGTGACCCTAATCCAATAGGACTGGTGTCCTTTTAGGAAGAGGAAGAAATCTCTCTCTCAGCATGTGCACAGGGGAAGGACCATGTGAGGAGTCAGTGAGAAGGCAGCCACCTGTAAGCCAGGAACAAAGGTCTCACCAGAAACCATCTGTGATGGCACCTTGATCATGAATTTTTGGATTTCAGAACTGTGAGAAAATAAGTGTCTATTGTTTAAGCCGACCAGTCTGGTTCTCTGTTATGGAAGCCCAAGCAGACTAATACAACCATTCTCTAGGAAACCCGACCTCAAAATCCAGGTATGAGGAAAAGGGATGCCTACTTCCATCCATGCCTTCATATCTTAACCTAACACCCTTTTCTTCTGTTTTGAATTGATTCTTTTCTTTTGAATATTTCTTCAATGTTCTACTTCCTTTCAATTTCCACTAACCTAGCATCATCTCATATCTGAGGTACTGAGCTCCCTAGCATCATTTTTCCTACTACCGCTCTCAATTTATAAATTAATCTCACTAAAAGATTGTTTTCATTTATGTTATCTTTTTGTCATAAATCTTCAGAGGTTCTGGATTAACTCTGGGGCAAAGCCCAAACTTCCTATGCCAAGATTCACAGTGTGGCCACTCTCTACTCCTTTTTAAAAAATTTAGATATAATTGACATATAACATTATATTGGTTTCAGATGTACAACATAACGATTCAATGTTTGTCTGTATTATGAAATGATCATCACGGTAAGCTTAGTTCACATCTCTCACCATACACGGTTACAAAAAGCACTTTTTTTTACTATCCACTCTTAATGCCTCCCCCTCAAGCTGCACACACTCTGAACAAACTGACCTTGTGACTCATCCCTGCACTTTTAACAATCACTGCCCCTGCGCTTTGCTCCAGTGTCTTGCCCCAGGATGTAGGTGAATCCTGCTCTACATTCTGACCCTTCCAACGACTCACTGTCCGTCATCCATCATTCCCAACACAACCCACAACTCCCTCTCTTTCTTCTAAACTTTACTCATCATCATCAGCAACAGCATCACAACAGACATTACAATAAGAACACTTTACTGAGTGGTTGCTATGGGCCAGCAACTGTGCTTAGGAGTTTAATTACTTTACACAATTTTCATAAAAACACTATGTAATCAATATCACTGTTACCATTTATAGGTGGAAAAACTGAGGATCACATTGCTCAAGTTAAGGCAAGCCTTAGCCTAACCCTCTCTGTTACACTCTCTCCTCAACACTGATTCGGGGCTTGGTGCCGGAATATTTATCTTTTCAAGCACAGATCTTATTTCCCCTGCTAGCCTGGAAGCTTCCCAAAGGCAAGTTCTATGTCTAACACACTTTATTCAGTCATCAAAGCAGATCTCAAGCTGTACTGGTTTTTGTTCTACTTACCTTTGTGAATCCCATCCCTTGAAGGTTGGCATTCCGCAAATATCAGCCTGAGGCCCTCTGCTCTTCTTGCTCTATACACTTTGCATTGTAATTTCATGAGCTCTTGGCTCCATCTCCAGCTGTACACGTGGTCAGACCTGCCTGGCCGACTCCTCTGGTAGAGAATACCTGTATGGAGAGAAAGGCTGAAATCCACCAGGAACACTGGAACTCTCTTGTAACCTCTGGCAGGGCCAAGGCTGGGAGGAGGACATCCTAGGACACCCCTAGGGTGCAAAATTTAAAGAGGTGCTCACTCAGGATTGTTGACTTGCTGACACTGCACTTTCATGACCCTGAGAATGAGTCCCGGCCATGACCTCTGGGGTAGGCCTAGGGAATATGCTTGGGACACCAACAGTGCCGGATAGTCCCAGAGCCCTGTAACGTTTTTTCTAAGAGAATACATTTTCCCTTAGAGTATCATTAGTGCTATGCTGGGCTTTCCCTTTATTAGATATTAAGTTGCTTGAGAACAGAAACTTATTTATCTCTCTAACCCCTCCCCACCAGTGCTTTATAACACACCAGCCACTCAAAAAACTGGCTGTGATGTTGAATTGAATTCTCACTATTTTTGGCCAGTCTCTGCTGTGGAAGCCTGTGTGAGCGCTCCCATTCCCTTTCCCCCTCTGAGTTTCATCCTGGACCAGCAGAGATAAAATCTGTAAATGACTGAGGGGCTAAAGGGAATCATTGGCGGAACAGGCACAAGAGGTAGCAATTAAGGAACCAGAGCCAGGGCAGTGGTTCTCAAAGTATGTTCCCCGGATCCACAGTCAGCCTCACCTGAGAACCTGTAAGAAATGCAAATTCCCAGGCCCCACCCCAGACCTACTGACTCAAAAACGCCGGGAGTAGGGCCCAGAAGACTATGTTTTTATCAGCCCTCGGGTGATTCTAGGCTGAAGAATGATCAGGTAGTGAATCAACCTTAGGGCAGGAAAGGATTTCTTGGAGCTAGCCAGAGGGAAGAAACTGTAACCTTAGAATATTAGTCTCGTTCAGGAGCAGAGCTGAGCAAGCCTAACCTTGGGGAATGTGGTTCTGTTAAAGAAAAAAATTGAAATCTGAGATGCTTTTGACATTAAAGAGGAGGGTTTAGTTTATAGAGAGTTTCAATCTGTTAAATAAAAACTCAAAGAACGAAAAGGATCCTGAAGAGACTGGAGTGTCAGGGGACACTCAAGATGAGACAAGCCTGGACTTCCCTGGTGGCGCAGTGGTTAAGAATCCACCTGTCAATGCAGGGGACATGGGTTCGAGCCCTGGTCCGGGAGGATCCCACACGCCGCGGAGCAACTAAGCCCGTGCGCCACAACTACTGAGTCTGCGCTCTAGAGCCCGCAAGCCACAACTACTGAGTTCCCATGTCACAACTACTGAAGCCCGTGCGCCTAGAGCCTGTGCTCCGCAACAAGAGAAGCCACGACAATGAGAAGCCCGTGCACCACAACGAAGAGTAGCCCCCGCTTACAGCAACTCGAGAAAGCCCGCATGCAGCAACAAAGACCCAACACAGCCAAAAATAAATAAATAAAGTAAATTAAAAAAAAAAAAAAAAAGATGAGACAAGCCTGCTCAGAGGAGAACCAGATGTCAGAGCATCACACAAGCATGGCAGGGGACCAGAGCCTGGCACAGGTGACTCTCCCCCAAAATGCAGACAGTCTTCAGTTTGGTCCCTATAAAGACACAGAAGAAATGGTGGAGTTTGAAAGACTGGGAGGAAAGGATGTGTTTAAGACTGATTTTCAGAGAGAAGAGAGGAACTTACATGGCAGGCTTCACTTAGGACCAGGAATGCAGTGAAGCCAGTACCATTCATGCCAGGCTCATCCAGGTATCCACGTGGGGGAATTGACTCTTCCCAGATATTAGGCTCTGTGTTAGTCAGACTTTTCCAGAGAACAAGACAGGGTGTGTGTGTGTGTTTGTGTGTGTGGGGGGGGGCAGGGGGCACGCACGTACACGAGAGAGAAAGATTGATTTTAGGGAACTGGCTCACATGACTGTAAGAGGCTCTGTGAGGCCAAAATCTGATGGAGTAGGTTGGCAGGCTGGAGACTCAGGGAAGAGATGCAGTTCAAGTCCAAAGGCCCTCTGCTGGCAGAATTCCTTCTTGCTGCAGGAGGGAGACATGGGGTGGTGGTGGTGGTGTCTGTCCTGGTCCTAATGAGATCTTCAACCGATTGGATGAGGCTCATCCACACTATAGGGTGAGCCTCATCAATTAAATTAATTGATCAATTAAATAGTAATCTGATTCAAAAAAACACCCTCATAAGAACATCCATAACAATGTCTGACCAAATATCTGGACATCACGGCCCAGCCAAGTTGACGTATACAATTAACTACCATGGGCCTGCACCCAGGAAAGCTGCCTGCTACCAGGCTGGTGGTAGGGGTGCCAGTGGTGTGGTATGCTGTTACTGTGTTGGACAACTCGGAGGAACAGAGATCTGACAGGGAGCTCCTCACTAAAGGATACACTACTTTGTGTTCAGTTCACGTCTATTTATAAGCTGTGTGTGTGTAATACTCTAGTTAGAGGAAAGGAACGAATTATATAAGTTTCTACAAATAAATAATAATAATTCCTTAATTCTTTGGAATTATCCACCGTATCTAAAATGTTAAATTTATTTCCCCCTACCATTGTCTTACTCAAGGCTATCCTAATTTCTAGATCCTCTCCCTCAGCATAATTTGATTGCTTTTCAGGCATTTCCTGATTACTCGTCATCTGTTTTGATTCTGTTTTCCTTGCCTTATTTATCTCTTTATTGTCTATAAAAATTAACAGGCGTTTGGACTCTTCTAATTTTTTTGTTATTATGAATAACATTACTGTGAACATTTATTCATAAGTGTTTTGGTATATATGCCCACTCATTTCTGTTGGGGATATTCCTAAAAGTGATATACATGCACGTGCTCAATTTTATTAGACTATGTAATACCAGTTTCCTCAAGCTGTGTGTCTGAGAATTCCAGATGCTCTACATTTTCACCAACACTTGGTAGTATGAGCCTCACCACTCCAGTGAGTTTAAGATGAGTATTTTACTGTGGTTTTAATTTGTATTTTCCTGAGTAATAATAAGTTTGAATTCCCTTTCATTTGTTTGCTGGCCATTTTGTCTTTTTTAGGGAGGGGGAAGTACCTTTTCAAGTCTCTTGCTCTTTTTTCTATTGGGTTGTCTAACTTCTTATTGATTTTTTGGTCTTTCTTTATATATTTTGTAAACAAGCCTTTGTAGCTCATAGTATTGTATAGTATTCTCCTACTCTGTGGCTTGCCTTTTTACTCTAAATGGTATCATTTGATAAACAGAAAGTCTTAATTTTAATGTGGTCCAATTTATCAGTTTTTTTCTTTATGGTTAATGCTTTTATCAGTCTTTTTCTTTATGGTTAGTCCTGTTTAAGAAATCTTTCCTTAACTCCAAAGTAGTGGAGGCTCTGTTATGTTAGAAACTCTCATAGAAATTTTAGTTTTTACCACTCACATTTAGATATACTCTCACCTGGCATTAATTTTATGTAAGGTATGTGTCAATGTTAATTTTTTCCAATGTGTTCCAGGTTGAGTTCCCTAGGAAACAGAATCTGGGCTATTGAGGTTTGTGTGCAGGAGTTTTGCTGGCATAAACCTCTCAGGTACAATCTGACAGGGAGCAGAGGAAGCAGGATTGGGTGGAGGGAGACTTAAGCTGTGGGGATACAGTTGCATTAGTGACCTAAGCTGTTCCCAAGGGGCGCTCTTGAACTAGAATTGTCCTTCAGAGACCAATCTAGGCAAGGGCCAGGACTTTGCATCCTTGCATCGACCAGTCACTGGACGTGGGGTACCCTCAGCGAGAGAGTAATCTTGGGTGATGCAGGTTTTTTTGGCTAAGGGAAATTCCCAGAGCGAGATGCAGCTGTGAGCAGTGAGCAGCCACCTAACTTTCCCAGCAACTGGGAGAATGAGTGCCTTTGTCCTGAAGGTGCATCTGAGTAAGCCAGTTGATTCAGAACCATTTATTGAAAAGATTATCCTATTACCACTGTTCTGCAGTGCCGCCTTTGTCATAGATCAAGTGACCAGATGTGTGGGTCTGATTGTGAACTCCATTCCGTTCTATTGGTCTCTTTGTCAATCCTTGAGGCAATACCACAGTTGTCTCAATTACCGCAGCTTTAGCTTAAGTTTTTTTTTTTTTTTTGCGGTATGCAGGCCTCTCACTGTTGTGGCCTCTCCTGTTGCGGAGCACAGGCTCCGGACGCGCAGGCCCAGCGGCCATGGCTCACGGGCCCAGCCGCTCCGCGGCATGTGGGATCCTCCCCGACTGGGGCACGAACCTGTGTCCCCTGCATCGGCAGGCGGACTCTCAACCACTGCGCCACCAGGGAAGCCCCTATCTTAAGTTTTGATATCTGGGACATTTTGTTTTTCAAGATTGTCTTGGCTATTTTTGGCCCTTTGCATTTATATTGAAGTCCTTAAACTAGTTCATTAATTATCACACATACAAAATGTCTGCTGGGTTTTTGATTGGGTTTACACCAAATCTATAGGTTCAATTAGAGGAGAACTGACATTTTCAAAACATTGATTCTTGTAATTCACAAACTTGATCTATCTCTTCCCCTATTTTGGTCTTTAATTTCACTAAATAATATTTTATAGTTTTCTGTGTAGAGTCCTTGAAAATCTTTTCCCTTCCTTTTTTTTTTTTGATGCTGCTATAAATTTTTAAAAAATTTTCATTTTCAAACTATTTATATTGGTATAAAATTACAACTGACTTTTGTATATTGCCCTTGTATCTGGCAACTTTGTTAAACTTACTAATTCAAATAATTTGTAGATGATTTTGGATTTTATACATGCATAATTACGTTGTCATTGGAAAATGACAGTTTTATATCTTCTTTTCCACTCCTTATATCTTTTTTTTTTTTTCTGGTGGTACGCGGGCCTCTCACCGCTGCGGCCTCTCCAGTCGCGGAGCACAGGCTCCGGACGTGCAGGCTCAGCGGCCATGGCTCACGAGCCCAGCCGCTCCACGACGTTCGGGATCTTCCCGGACTGGGGCACGAACCCGTGTCCCCTGCATTGGCAGGCGGATTCTCAACCACTGCGCCACCAGGGAAGCCCCACACTCCTTATATCTTTTAACTTGTCTTCCTTAGTATAGGAACTCTGATTTAATGATGACTAGACTATCAGGTTTAATAGCCGTAGCAGGTAATTATAGCACAATTCATTTAACCAATATTTGATTAAAGGGCACTTAAATCAGTCCTCTCTTTATCATAAATAATACTGCAATGAGCATCTTTTTACACACGTTTTTGTGCAGTTGTCTCATTCATTCCTTAGAATGTATTCTGGATTTCTTGGAATAGTCCAATCAACAATTAAATTAAACACATAGAAATATATTTAAAATACTTTTTTTTTTTTTTTTCGGTACGCGGGCCTCTCACTGTTGTGGCCTCTCCCATTGCGGAGCACAGGCTCCGGACGCGCAGGCTCAGCGGCCATGGCTCACGGGCGCAGCCGCTCCGCGGCACGTGGGATCCTCCCGGACCGGGGCACGAACCCGCGTCCCCTGCATCGGCAGGCGGACCCTCAACCACTGCGCCACCAGGGAAGCCCCTAAAATACTTTTAAAACAAGTATATGTGGTTATCAGACGACCATGCATTTTCTTAGTAACTTCTGTTTTGAGTTACAATGGGATCACACTTTTACAGAAAAAAGTCTAGGGTCTTGAAATATAAATTTAGAAAAAGTATTTCTGTGAGATGTGAGCATACCTACTCCTTTGTATTTGCGTTCTAAGGTACTCTGACTCCCTGGGCTTCATATAGTCTTATTGTATTTTCATAAATCTCTTTCATAGTGTTAGAACTGCCTGATTTCTTGACCTAAATAAAAATGCATTTTTCCAATATTTTCCTTTGATATTGCAAAAAGCAGAGAGGAGAGTAAGAGACAGAAAGAGAAAGAACAAAGGGAAGAAAGGAAGTATAGGTAAACAATTTGAGACCTTAATTCCTGCCTTGCCATTTCAAGGTAGTAGACTAATTCATTGCCTCAGGGCAGTTATGTGGCAGGTGGAAAGCAGAACCATCTGCAGGATGTTCCCAGCTTTGTTTCAAAACCTTTAATCCCACTGAGAAGAATAATTCCCCAGAAAAAAAGTTCCCCTGGTCTAGTATTAGAAGAGGTTCATAGAGACACAGCGACCCAGGTCCTGTTTATAGAAGATATGTTCCAAATATTGCATGGAGCGCACCTACACTAAAAAATTAATTTGTTGTTTATCTGAAATTCAGATTTAACTGGAGGTCCTCTTTTGTGTGCGTGTGTGTGTGTGTGTGTGTGTGTGTGTGTGTGTGTGTGTATAATTCCCCCTAAATCTGGCAACCCTAGATCGCAGGCACTTCAGAGTTCAGCTCTGCACGGGACAGAGATTCCTGAGGCCCATGTGTGGTCTGGAATGCATCAGAGAGCCTCCAGGTCTGGGTCTATACAACCAGGAACAGCGGCTATCTTGGTAGTACGTGGAAATAAACAGATGACTGAGGACCAAACTCCCGCACCCTGTCACTGTGCGAAGCCTTTGA
This sequence comes from Neophocaena asiaeorientalis asiaeorientalis, assembly GCF_003031525.2. Lineage (NCBI taxonomy): Eukaryota > Metazoa > Chordata > Mammalia > Artiodactyla > Phocoenidae > Neophocaena > Neophocaena asiaeorientalis. The sequence continues at coordinate 2,085,530 of NW_020172293.1, read as the reverse complement.
AACCTGGTCCAATCTGGTATGGGAGAGGCAGATCTTTCCAGAAAGTCTGAGGCTGAATTGCTGATTTGCTCATTGAGATGAAATATTCAAGTAACTATTTGTTTCCTAGAATATTTAAAAGCCATAATCCATTCACATCTGAATTTGTAAACCACAATTATAACCATGTGATGATACAAAAACAAGAAACAGAAAAGTCTGTTGCTTCAAAATCTGGTTGATTAGCATCTTGACTCTTGTTTCCCAATGGTCAGAGCTCAAGAAAAGGCTTTGTTTGTGTAGGTCAGGAGCGGAACTAAGGATTCAGGGGGAGGCATGGTGACAGCTGCCTATTCTTGCGTCTAAATACCTCCTCATGGTGCCTCTGTTTTCCCCTCCGAGGTGTCTCTGAGTTGCAGAGTACAGGGTATGAGGCAGAGATCTGCCCAGCTCGGCCCACAGGGCCTGCACCCACTCACCCTGCTTACTCATGGGCAGCACTCCCGCCTCCCACCATCAGTCAGTGTTGGTCACAGAGAATGTGGTCATGACCAGGACCTGCAAACTCAACCCAAATGAATGAGGTTCCCCAGGGAGCTCTGTGTGGACGTGAAAACCACCCCCAAGTCGTATGTATTGTTTATGACTACAGAACTTTGACTCCAATTTGCATGCTGTTCTTCTGATCCTGGTGAGTTCAGCTGGACCTGGGCTGTTGGGAGGACTCCCTTTTGTTCTCTGTGACTTAGAAGCCTAGCCTGAAGGCAGCCAGGCTGTTTTCTTGGCCGTTTTTCTCCTGGCTCACTGCCTAACCTTTAATGCCTTACCACTCTTATGGTAAGAAAACAAAACGAAAATGAAAACAAAAGTCAAATCCAACCGGAAAAAGATAGCTTATGAGAGAGATAACCTTGAGATCTCAGAAAGATCCAGTGTAGCCAGGCCAACCTGCTACTCATTG
>NW_020172293.1:1998438-2084464 GCF_003031525.2 Neophocaena asiaeorientalis asiaeorientalis | reverse complement strand
TTCAGATTTCCACTTGACCTTTGATTGGAGGCTGTTTTCATTGATTTCTTCTGGTGAGGATGCTGGAGAAGAGGTGCTTCTCTCACTCAGAAGGAGATCCTGGGCCCATATTTTCACTTCAGCTGCTCAAATGACAGGTTTAAATAAGGATAAAGAATCCAAAAGAGGAATTCAGGTGGGTACATTATACAGAGACAAGATTATTTTTATATCCTCTTCACTCTTCATGCTTCAGAAGTCGACCCATTAGCACTTTGGCTCAGTGTTCTCCTGTTCCTTGTCCCAAACCTGCGCCCATCTTAGGAGGGAGTGGGTGCGAGGGTGGGAAAACCCAGCTTCTTCGATAGATATTGTAACACAAAGCCAGTGAATTGGAGGCAAAAACCACTTCATCATAATTTGCAGGAAGCTCTGTCCTGGTGTTTTGTTTTTTTTTTGGTACGCGGGCCTCTCACTGCTGTGGCCTCTCCCGCTGCGGAGCACAGGCTCCAGACGTGCAGGCTCAGCGGCCATGGCTCACGGGCCCAGCCGCTCCGCGGCATGTGGGATCTTCCCGGACCAGGGCACGAACCCGCGTCCCCTGCATCGGCAGGCGGACTCTCAACCACTGCGCCACCAGGGAAGCCCTACCTTTGACTTTTAAATGAACACTGAAATCAGCCTCTCTGGGGTATCTCGCTAGTTTCTTCTTTCAGGTGCTATGGGACACCTTCAATCCTTTTTAGAGAACGAGGACTGGAGCAGTGCCCTGTGCCCTTCCGGCAGGAGAGAAGCTCATACACTTTATCGTTTCTCTCTCCCATCTTTTGTCTGAGGGAATCCCAGAAATAGCTATGATGGTAAAATATGTGAACGGCTTACTATTTATATCTGGTCTTCAGGTGCCATAATAATCATAATATATATAATTAAATATGTCCAATTAAGTTGGTGGTAAGTCTTATCTCATTTCAATGTTACTGTTTGTATTTGAAAATCCAGGATAGTTTCATCTGGAACCGGCTGTTCTGTCATTCATCAGAACTGGCTTTCTGGAGAACTGTGTTGTGCCTCTGTGATCATGCTGTGCACCCCATGCTGGAAGCTTCACTCCCCTCCCAGTGGGAGCGCAGCTTCTCATTTCCTCAGCCTTCTGTTCATGATTTATGGATCAGATGGAGGATGATGTTGGCTCCATCTGGAAAGTGGGTCAGGCAGTCTTTGAGGAGACACATCGGAGGTCTTGAAATAGTGCTCTGGATACAGACGCCATAAGTAGAGAGACTGATATGGAAGAGAAGAAAGGGCTGGACTCTCCGGAAGTGAAATCAGATTTCTCCTAGAGTGGACTTCGTCAAAGACAGAGGCTCAGCACAGTTGAAGGCAGGCATTAAAAACCCTTTCTGATCTCAGATACCTCCCTCAGAGCCCTGTCTGAGCACCGGAACTGGCCACAAGTAGACTGTTGGCCATTGGGCTAAGTCAGTCAGAAAAGCTGACTGTGTTACCGAGGAGGAGTAATATCTTGGCACCTACTGGAACAGTTACACCATTTCTTTGCCAGACTTGTCAGTCCAATGAATTGTAAAGGGTGAGGGGTACCCTATCCCATGCTCATACCTCCCCCCAACCCAAGGAGGTCAGCCATCTCCCTGAATCCTGTGTTCATAATTTCCTTGTTTTTATTTCCATCTGTGTGAGGATAACACAGTTCATTCATCTGTTCTCCTGTGGACAGGCATTCAGGATTTCCAGGTTTGTGCTGTTTAAACAGTGATGTTATTAACATTCTTGTATATATTATAGGGTATACATGGGACAGAGTTTCTTATGTGTATATATCAAGAGTGGAAGTGCTAGACCATAGAGTAGGTGAATGTTTGGCATTACTAGATAATCCAAAATTATTTTCTAAAACGATCATACTAATTTACATTTCTACCAGCAGAGCATAAGAGATTTTGTGAATCCACATCTCCTCCATCCTTCCCACAACCAGTGCCAACAACTTGGCATTATTGGACTTTTTAATTTTTGCCAATCATATAGATACAACTCATATGTCTCGTGTTTTGATTTGCATTTCCACGCTCACTAATGAGGTTGAACATTTGCTTTATGTGTTTACTGGCCATATGTGTTTCTTCTGTTTTGAAATTTCTGTTCATGTCTTCTGCTCATTTTTCAGTTGGGATATAAGTACTTTAAACTGATACATAGGAACAGTGATTTTTCTAAGGAATAGAATTAAGTTTTATTCTAAAATTAGGATTCTACTCCCAAATGAAGTTGGCACACATTATTTTATATATTAATATTATTCTTACTCTAGGAAAACCTTAATTGCATCTGAAATTCAGAGGGTATGAATGGGCAGCCACATTCACGACCTTTGGAATATTACAATCCTGAATTCAACAATTTTCAACCATCTCAACCATTATCATCCTGCTTTCCCCATCCACTTCTAGTCTAAACCACCCTTGTCTCTCACTTTGACTAATGCAACAGCTTCCTAACTGGTCTCTCTGCTTCTATTCTTGCCCTCCTCAGTCAGTCTCTATAGCAGCCCCCATGATTTTGTTACTCCTGTCAAAACCCTCCCATGACTTTTAATTGCCCTTGTAATAAAACCAAAACTCATTGCCACAGTGCAAAAAGCTCTATGTGATTTGATTGTTGCCTTCTCTCTCCATCCACCTTTCCTTGACCTCTATCCACACAGAAAGTTTTGCTGTTCCTGGGACAGACCAGGCTTGATACTCTTTCAGGGGTTTTATGATCATTATCTTCTGCTGGGAAAGTTGTTCTCCTGAGTCTCCCCATGTATCGGTCTTTCACACCGTTCACTCTCCTACTCAATGCCACTTAACCAGAGGTGCTTTCCCTGACCTCCAATCTTGATATATCTTCTTATCCCACTTTATTTTTCCTCACAGGACATATTACATCTGAATGTAAGTGCCACAATGGCAGAAACTTGACTTGTTTCCTGCAGCATCACTTTTATATAGAATGGTGTCTGGCACATAGTGGACCCCCCAATAGGTATTTGTTAAATAAAATAAAATAATAAATAATATAGATGAGAATGCTACCCAAAACTTCTTCGGTTGTTCACCTAGATGTTCACAGATAGCATTAAATCAGCATAGGTAAACCATTATCATACAGAATCGGTTCTAAGAACTAAGATGATTCTAGCTACAATCAAAGGCTGATTCTAGAAAATGAAGTCAATCTTGGAGAATACCTAGAGTTGGTAGTTCTTTTTTTTTTTTTAACAAACGTTATTAGGTACATTTTACATATCACCAGTTTCTAGTGTAAAACTTAAATGATTTTAAATAACTTTACTGAAAATAACTTTACTGAGTGGTACAGCTACCATCATCAGTTTTAGAACATTTTCATCCCCCTCAGTAAGATTCCCTTGTGCCCATTTATAGGTGATTCTTTTTTTTCTTTTTTTTCTACAGTTGATTCTCATTCCCATTTCCAGCCCCAAGCAACCACTAATCTACCTTTTGTCTCCATACATTTGCGTTTTCTGGACATCGCACCTCAATACAACGTGTGGTCTCTGGGTCCAGCTTCTCTCACTTAGCATAACGTTTCTGAGCTTTATCCGTGACACAGCATGTGCGGGCAATCTGTTCATTGCTATGGCTGACTAGGATTCTACCGTATGGCTGTACCACACTGTGTCTATCCATTCCCCAGCTGATGGGCCTTGTCCGTGGTTTCTGGACTTCGGCTATTGTGAGTAAAGCTGCTGTGAACATTCATGTGTGTGTCTTTGTGTGGACATACTGCTTTCATTTCTTTTGGGCAAATACCCAGGAGTAGAGTTGTTGGGTCACATGATAGTTTATGTTCAACTCTTTTGAGAAACTGCTAATCTGTTTTCCAAAGTGACTGTGCCACTTTACACTACCACCAGAAGTATATGAAGGCTCCTGTTTTTCCACATCCTCACCGACATTTGTTATCATCTGTCTTGTTTATTATAGCCCTTCTAGTGGGTACGTAATGGTATCTTGTGGTTTTGATTTTCATTTCCCTAAAGGCTAATGATGTTGAGTATCTTTTCATGCACTTATTAGCCAATCGTATATCTTCTTTGGAGAAATGTCTATTCAAAGTGTTGGCAGTTCTTAAAGGTCTTAAAGGAGAGGAAGCGTATTTGTGGAAGTTTTCTCAATACACAGAATTAACTTCTACAAAGGCAGACATAGGATGGGAGTGTGCAAATTACTTATAAAGGAAGAGTGTAAACAGCATAGCTTTGTTAGAATGGAGTATCTCCAAAATGTAGTGGAGGACTAGTGGGATGGGCAAAAAAAGTTAGTAAATGGCCTTGAATGCCAGGTTGAGTAATGCAGTGTGAGAGGAGTGGTAGCACAAAGAGATTGGATTTTGATGCCTAAAAGAAGTACTTGGGTTAAATATGCCTGCACTAGTTTTCTTGTTTGTAGGGACATAACAGGATATATTCCTCAGTCTATTATAGGACTATAGGAGAAGAATAGATTCCAATGACCATTTGGTTCATTTGTCTATCCAGGCAGAATTAAATATAGCTCATTTCTGACACATGGATATAGTTTCTACTGGAGATCACAAATTATTCTTCAAGGAAAGATATTCTCTTCTGCTCTTGGCTAATCCATTTCAATTAAAAACAACCCTGACATTCAGAAAATCCTTCTTATTGCTTTCTTCTTTCTTTCTTTCTCTTTTTTTAAAGAAATTTATTTATTTATTTGGCTGTGTTGGGTCTTCGTTGCTGCACGCAGGCTTTCTCTAGTTGCGGTGAGCGGGGGCTACTCTTTGTTGCGGTGTGCAGGCTTCTCATTGTGGTGGCTTCTCTTGTTGCGGAGCATGGGCTCTAGGTGTGCGAGCTTCGGTAGTTACGGCTCGTGGGCTCAGTAGTTGTGGCTCACAGGCTCTAGAGTGCAGGCTCAGTAGTTGTGGCGCACGGGCTTAGTTGCTCTGCGGCATGTGGGATCTTCCCGGACCAGGGGTCAAACCTGTGTTCCCTGCATTGGCAGGTGGATTCTTAACCGTGGTGCCACCAGGGAAGTCCCTCTTACTTCTTTCTTCACTTTTAATTACACTTTAATTTTTTACTCTAAAATATCTGATTTGAGATATAAAAACGAACAATTGAGATAGCTACTTTTCATCACATTTGGTCTTCATGATACTGCAGATTCTTGAAAACTGTTTCTCTTTTTAGCCTTTGTTCCCTAGTCTGCTTTTTCTATGCTCATGAAGAACCCATCCCTCCGCAGACACTGTGATAAATGATGGCCATAGAGACTGGGAGCCAGCCCCATCACCCAAGAACATTCACTGACACAGTGAACAAAAGGAACTGAAAGCTTCCTGTGCCAAAACTTCTCTAAAATTCTCCTGCATTTGAATAGGGAGTTGTTGGTAAAGACCAGGCAAAATTTTCCCTGAAACTATTGATTCCCAAGGGTAAATCAAAAGGACAAGTGGAAATGATTTATATATGCCACAGGACTCGGGCTTCTGCCTCAGACCTACTTAAATGCTAGTACCGAAAGCAATCAAAATAAGACACTTCTAAGTAAACGTCAATAACTGTCTCACAGGTATGGACGTTCTCTCTTCCCTTTCCCTGGGGACAACCCAGACTTACAGCTAATCTGTCATTGAGCACTTACTGTCTGTAAGAGGAGGAGAAAGAGGAGGAAGAGGAGGAGAGACCAACTGACCACAAATTAGATAGGAAATCTTAAAGTAAATTTCTTTGCCTCCTTTTTTTTTTTTCTTTAGGGATAGCAGCAGAGGTCTGGAGGAAACTTTCTTTTTTTTTTAAGTAGGCATACATACATACAAGTAGGCATACAAAAACGATAGATTTGCAGAACTGTTTTGTACCTGGATTCATACTTAGGTTTGTCATTTTCTTAGCCTGTGGCTATTCCTGAAACATGTGCAGTGATTGTCTTCTTTCACATTTTGTTGGCATATATTTCCATGTTACGTTTCTTTGTTTTCCTTTTCCATACAATCCTGATGTTAAGATGATGTCTGCAATTTCAACAATATCAACGTTACTGGATTAATTTCCTTCAAGTTTTAAAAAATAACAGCAAAAAGTTTATAAGCAGCTTACTACTCTAAACTTGTTCTTTATAAGTTTGTTTGGATTTACAAGTTTCTGCTCTTCATCAATGAGGAACTGTCATTAGCTAGTATATCCTATGTGTGCATGATCCTGGGCACTTGAAGATCTCAACTTGCAGAAGCTCCTGTGTTCAGATGGAGAGACAAGTCCTAAACTGATCATGAAGTAAACCCCCATTATGCCCAAGGTACTATGCTGATGAAAGCTATATCATGAATTATAACAACATATGGGTACATATGGTGTGAGGGGCTTCCCTCCAGCAAGGGAAGCAGGCAAAATCGAGCAGAGACAAAATAATCCATTTCCCATCTTTTGCTATCCACAAAGTCCATATTTCGGTAAACTTTGTTTCAAATTTTTTGGTTGTTCTTATTTCTTAATAAGAAACAGAGACGATCCTTGCATTGAATGGAGTTGAGCTTTGAATAATTAATTTGGTGTGATTTTTTTGTGAATGTCATATTGGTCCTTTCCTGCACTGCTGAATGTCAGGTCAGTGTCATGGGACATTGTTTGGAGAAATACTTCGCCTCAGCACATTCAGGATTCTCCTAACATAAGTGCCATTTCCTGGCGTTTTCTTCCCTTGTGGTCAGGAAGTTCTTCAAGTGTCTTTAGTTTACAGAACCATTTTGTGTGCATGGGGGTAAGGGGATTAGGGAAACTAGCAATTTGGGTCAAAGCCCTAGTGACTCTATAGATGATACTGTGTTTGCACTTCACTGGGAATGCAAGAACAGCCCAAGTCATGGCTTCACAGTGAAAAACAGAGGAGACGACTCTGGAAAGAGCAGGAGTGTTGTTAGAAGCGATGCTGACAGGGAGTAAGAGTTTTAAGGGTAAACTGGAGGCAGATGAGAATAAACTGCTAAGTAAAAAACATAAACATCTTGAGTAAGCTTTCTCAGTTAGAAATAGTTTTTTTTTCTTGCTAGATTTCAGGCATATTTTCATCCCTTAATTTGACTTTCTCCTCTTTCCACATTAAATGGATGGAAAAGTGTTACCAAAAAGTCAGGGATTATAATGATGAAAAGCACATCTCAGAGCAGTGGTTCTCAAAGTGTGTTCCCTGGACCAGCAGTTTTAACATCACAGGGGAATTTGTTAGGAATGCAAATTCTCAGGCCTTATTCTAGACCTACCAAGTCAGCAGTTTAGGGGCTAAGGCTACTAATTTGTGCTTTGACAAAAGTTCTCCAGGTATATCTAGTGTGTATCAGCATTTGAGAACCACTGGTGTAGTGATTAAGGGTATGACATCTGGAGCCAGATAGCTGTAGTACTTAGGGCAATTCATTTGTTTGTTTGTTTCCCATCTGTAAAATGGTAGCTGTACCAAACTCACAGTGTGGTAATGAAGACTAAATGAGCTAAAGTGTGTAAAATCCTTAGAGCAATGCCTGGCCACTGTAAGTGCTATATAAATGATTAGGTGATGATGATAATCTCTTTATATGTGTTATTTTCATTTTTTCCCCCCACAGGGTACATTTCACAATTTACAGCACAGCTTTTTGTTTACCAGGAGAGCTTCTCCCCTATTATCTTAGAGTTATTTTCCATGGCTCAAAGCAGCATTTCTCAGCATGTGCTCCATGGCTTATTTGCATCAAAACCACCTGTGGTGCTTATTAAAATGCAGATTCTTAACTTCCCCCCAGACCTAGAGCAGTGATCAGGATTCTCTAGTGACACTTCTTCACCCAGAAATTTCAAAACCACCACCCTTGGATAACAAAGACTATGATCTTCATTTTGCAAATGGGAACGTGAGGCACAGGGGGTAGCATAAGCTCAGGGAAATCCAGAATCTCAGTAAGACCAGGAATAAGAACTGGATTTCTGATTTTGTGTTATATTGACAGATTATGCTGCTTCTTTGTGGCTTTATTTGCTTTATCAAGAATTTGATTCGGGTTGTGCCAGTTTGTTTACTGAGACCTAGCATTATTTAACTGAAAAATAACATTTACCTTATAAATCTAGAACTATCAAAAATGATGAGTTCCGAAAAATATACCTGGACCATTATCCATCACTCAGCTAAAATTGTTTCAGTTGTGGCTGTATCTAATACATCACTATTTTTTTTTTTTAAGTTAAGTATTCTTAAAAATTAATTAAATTTTTTTTGGCTGCGCTGGGTCTTCGTTGCTGTGCCTGGGCTTTCTCTAGTTGCAGACAGTGGGGGCTACTCTTCGTTGCGGTGTGTGGGCTTCTCATTGCGGTGGCTTCTCTTGTTGCGGAGCATGGGCTCTAGGCGCACAGGCTTCAGTAGTTGTGCCTCGTGGGCTCTAGAGCGCAGGCTCAGTAGTTGTAGCGCACGGGCTTAGTTGCTCCACAGCAGGTGGGATCTTCCTGGACCAGGGCTCGAACCCATGGGCCCTACGCTGGCAGGTGGTCTGGCAGGTGGATTCTTAACCACTGCACCACCAGGGAAGTCCCTAATACATCACTCTTATGTTAAAGATGAAGCAAAAGGGCTCAGAGAGGTTGAGGAAACTGTCAAAAGTCACATGACTAGACATCAGCAGTGTGGAAATTAGAGCTTGGTCTCCCAACTGCCAATCCAGTGTCCTTTCGCCATATCCCACTTTCCTAATCCTTGCTGATTTAAATGATTTAAAGGAGCACTTAAATTTTAGAAACAACTTTACGTATACTGCTCACATAAAATCTGGTCTCAGCAGTTTTTTTTAACCTCCTTTAATTTCTTTTACTTAAAGATATGCTAATATCACATCTTCCTTTTTACAGTAATGATAAATCAATAATATACTGACAACTAATAACTCAAAGCTCCACTGCATAATGCTTTTTCATCAGTGCAAATCTGACTGTTCTAAAGCAGTTAGATTGAGTTTTCAGGCTGTGATGAAAACGCTTTGGGCCTTTTCACACAGGGCCTACAGGTCTTGTATACACTGATCTATTACAGTCAAGCTCCCACACAGTATTAATAAGCATTTAGATAACTTAGCTCTTAACTTGAGGCTACACAGGGATATTCATCTCCTCTACAAATCACGCTCATGTAATTGGTGGGACAGAGGTGCTATTCATGCCAGGATCACTTGATTATCCTACAAAATGATTTTCTTTTTGTCTCAATTGTTTGTATTTTTTATATCATATATGAACTTCATCTTAATGCAGTCATCTTTTTCCATTTCTCTTTCCTGCTAAGTTTCTTTTCATCTTACCCGTAGCTAGTTCACTACTACTTACTACCTAGTTAACTACTCCTCATTTTTACATCTTAGCTCAACTGTTACCTCCTCATAGAAGTCTTCCTTTTCTTTCTCTCTCTCTATAAGAATCTCCCTGCCCCCATACCATGCACTCTTTGTAACTTTACAGCGTTTATTTCTTCATGGCACTGATCACAATATGTAATTTTAAAATTTATTTGTTTGCTTTTTTATTGTTTCTCTCTATATACACTTGACTGTGAGGTCCATGTGTCCATCATGCAGGTGTTTGCCCGAGTACTAAGCATGATGCCTGATACACAGCAGAGGCTAAGTCAACATTTGTTGAATGAATATGTCTGTGAGTTGCTGTGGAATTTTGTAGTCTGCTTAGAGGGGTATGAGTATGTGTTATATCTTGGTCCCCTATGATAACTTCTTTTGGATGATCTCCTTCAGTGACAGACACTAACATAGACGTAGGGTTGTCTATTTACTCAGTTAGTTTCCTTGACTCCAGATCTATTAAATGGACAGGCCTCCTAGACCATTTGGACCATGGTACCTTATCGTGAGTAAACCTAGGTTTTCTAGATCATTCTAGACCACGATGTACTATCTTCCAGAGCTTGTATTCTATGGTAGCCTCTGGTCACAGGTGGTTATTGAGCACTTGAAATGTAGCTAGTATGAAGTTCCATATGCTGTGAGTGTAAAATACACATTGGATTCTGAGGATTTAGTATAAAAATGTAGAATATCGCATTAATAACTGTCATACTGTTTACTTATTGAATAACATTTTGGGTCTATTGGGCTAAATAAGATATATTATTACATTTAATTTCACTTTACTCTTAAAATGTGCTACTGGAACATTTGAGATTATATATGTGGATCACATTTGTGACTCACATTATATTTCTATTGGGCAGTGTTGTTCTAGACCTAACTAGTTCACCTCTGTTGTTTGGCAGTGTAGACTGAAGGTGATCCCCTGAAGGGAATGCCCAAATTGCAAGAGCCTCTCATAGCCTGCTCCATTCTTGTTAGCTGTGCACTAGGGGAAGAACTGGCACTCCAGGAGAGTGGCTCGGGTGTCATTTCAGTACTCCCTCAGTGTCAAATCACGAGGCCCACATACAGTTTGCATCCCGAGACACAGAAACTTTAAATATATTGTTAGTGTCCATATATCTTGCTTAAAATAATGATAGGACCAGAACCCAGATCTTTCAATTATGCTAAGTCATTGAATTACTTATAGAAGGACTGACTAATAAAGTTATATCTTCCTTTTAAAATGCAATACTAGAAAATTTTAAAGGATTGTTAATTAGTTATACAGGTTTTCTTTAAAAAAATCAATTAATGATGAAATTACACTAGTCTTTAGACAACTAAATAGAAAATCATATTGTATACTCTGATAAATTAAACAAACAGAAACTCCTATTATTGCCACGTGTGCTATAGTAGAGGATTAAACTGGGATGACCTTGATTTGGCAAAAGCGTATACACTGCAAAGCAAAATTTAAATAAGTCAGATATGAACATGAACTCTACTTGTAAATAAACACAAATCTAATAACCATTCTTTGCAAAGCTATAAAAACTCCCTTGGAAACCATACACTGCAGTTTGGAAAACTGGTTGCTATGTCTTATTCCAAAAGCCCTCACCACTGACACATCAGGCAGACTTCTCTTCTTAGGTAAGGAGATGGATTTCTAAATAATTAGCTTCATCATCATTATCTTCTGGTTCATTCATTAGTTTAGCAAATATTTAGTGGGAACCAACTATGTGCCAGGCATCTGTGTGTTCTAGGTGCTCAAGATACTACAGTGACCAATGCAGACAAACGTTTGCTCTTTGGAGCTTAAATTTTTGTGCTTAGGTATTTTCTCAACAGGAAGAATAAAATGAAATGATAAAGCAAATCTAAGCAGTGCTACCTTAGAATGCCACAGGTAACTTTTTTTTTTTTTTTAAGTTGGGAATCGAAGTGAATTTGAGACTTTCTATCCTGTGTCTTTCTTGGGGAATTTGAAAGTGGAGGTGCATATGGAAGGTGGAGGTGCATGAAACCATACCTATCCAAAGTACTAATTAGTATTTTCAGAATGAAAATGTCAGAAGACCCTATTAAAGCTTCAAATAAAACCATTAGACTGTGTTAAGGGATTTTCCAATCATTCTGGGGGGTCTTGGCATACTTATTCAGTTCTTCTTTCTTCTGCTGGGACATCCCAACCTATAGTTAACCAGATGTCTTAGTTCTCACATCCATTAATTCTAGGAACTCCCAGTCAGAATGGCTTCCCTTCCCGCCCAACAGACTCATTCTCATTCTCTCACAGTCCGAGTCCTGCCCCGGCACATATTCTCTCCCTTCCACATATTCACTTGCTTACACTTCCACAGGTTCCCCTTCATCCCTTTCAAGCAGAGAGGCTCCTTTAATATGGCATTTTCCCCTTAAAGTTCAGCCGGTAGATGTCTCCATTACTCCCTTAGAGCTAAGACCTCGGCAAGTAGGGTTTAATCATTTCTTTAACCGACAACAAGGAAGAAGATTTGATAATTTGCCCAAAATGAGCAGATGCTCGGGAGGACACGTCTCCATCCTACGTCCCTTCCCTCCGATTTAAGCCACAAATGAAAACTACTTTCTCCCTCTTTACCAGGCAAAAGGAAAGGCTGATTTAACTAAGCATGCAAGATGCCAACACCCTCCTCCTCGGTACATCCAAGTTTCCTTCGCTCTGAGCCACCACGAGTCTGCTTCTCCCTTCACTCCGCCCACCCCAGCTCTCACCCCCTCAGGTTCCCGAGTCATCAGGGAACGCGAGCGGGTGAAAGGACTCAGCGAAGCTGCATTCCGCGCCACCACCTCCTCCTGCGCCTCGGGTTCAGCACTGGACAGCTCCCGCACCAGCCCAACAAACGGCAGTCGGCTGATTGACAGAGGAGCCGGCCAAACAGGGCACAAGACGACTTGAAGCCGCCCTACAAGGGTTTGGTTGCGGCCAAGCCGCCTCTTTAACCCGGCTTTCCTCCCGAGAGCAGGGAGAGGCAGGAGTGTGGTTTGTGGCCAAACTTAAAGACTCCAATTAACCAGCTGCCTAGCCCTCGTGGCTCCGGAAAGACAAACGCCTTAATAGAAACCCTAGCTGCTACGCTCGCGGTGCGGGTCTGGGCGCGCGCGCTCCGCGCCTCGGGGCGAAGCGGACGAGGAGGAGCCTGAGCCGGGAGGCGGGAACGACCTGCCACGGGCGAGACGATGGAGCAGTGTCTTTGGCGGCCGCGGCGGCGGCGGCAGCAGCAGCAGCAGCTCCTGAACACACCTCAATGAGAGCGGCGGTGGAAGCTGCTAAGCAGAAAGACGTAAGCAGGCCAACTGTAGCTGCCGGCGGCGAGAGGGGATGTAAGCTGCCGGGCTCCAGGCTGCGAGGTGCGCAATCCCGAGCAGACCCATGGTGGAGCAGGAGCAGCCGGCGTTGCCACAGGTGATCTGATCTCCTACGACGGTAGCTCAGTCAGCCGCGCGTATTTCAGAACATCCCTACTTTAAAGTCCTTTTGGACTCGGTGCCAGCTGAAAAGGGGGAAGACTCCTAGTAAAAGTCTTAGTGCTGATAGATTGACGACCAAAATTTAAACAGTGACTCCCTCCGTTACCTCCTCTCCTTGCTGCGAGGCAGATGGGAGCCATGGCTAACCCCTTACTCTGCTGCCTCCTGCTCGTTCACCTGGGATTGGGAGCTGCCGGCGCCAGCCGCGACCCTCCAAGTCGGACGGATTCCTCTCGAGAGAAGACCCTGAGGGCGAAGCAGCACGCCCAGCAGCCGGCTCGAGCCTCTGCCTCGGACCCCTCGGCTCCCTGGAGCCGCTCCACCGACGGCACCATCTTGGCGCAGAAAATCGCCGAGGAGGTGCCCATGGACGTGGCCTCTTACCTCTACACCGGGGACTCCCACCAGCTGAAGCGAGCCAACTGCTCCAGCCGCTACGAGTTGGCGGGCCTGCCGGGGAAGTCGCCTGCCCTAGCCAGCTCCCATTCCTCCTTGCACGGGGCGCTGGACACGCTGACACACGCCACCAACTTCCTCAACATGATGCTGCAGAGCAATAAGTCGCGGGAGCAGAACTCGCAGGACGACCTGGAGTGGTACCGGGCACTGGTGCGGAGCCTCCTGGAGGGTGAGCCCAGCATCTCCCGGGCGGCCATCACCTTCAGCACCGAGTCGCTGTCCGCCCCAGCCCCGCAGGTCTTCCTCCAGGCCACGCGCGAGGAGAGTCGCATCCTGCTCCAGGACCTGTCCTCCTCAGCACACCACCTGGCCAACGCCACGCTGGAGACCGAGTGGTTCCACGGCCTCCGGCGCAAGTGGAGGACTCACTTGCACCGCCGCGGCTCCAATCAGGGGCCCCGGGGCTTGGGCCACAGCTGGCGGCGCAGGGACGGTCTTAGCGGGGACAAGAGCCACGTCAAGTGGTCTCCGCCTTATCTGGAGTGCGAGAACGGCAGTTACAAGCCCGGGTGGTTGGTCACTCTCTCCGCTGCTTTCTACGGGTTGCAGCCTAACCTGGTCCCGGAATTCAGGTAGGGAGGGAAAAAAGATAAAAGCAAAGCCTTCTTTCCGGGTTCATGGGTAGGTGCGCGTGTGGGGAAGGAACACTGTGGCTGTGACATTTAGGCCTCCCACCTTCAAAGCAGAGACCCAGGCTGAGGGACACCCCACGCAGGCGCAAGTGCTTAGGGACAAGAAGTGCCCCGCATTTGTCAGCTTCAGACACTCAGCAAAAGCTTTTCTCTCAAATCAGTTCCCCTGCAAGGGGCAAGGGACGGGAGCTCTTGGTAGAGCTGAGAGATGCCCTATGTTTCTAACTCTCGGGAGAGCAGGGAGGGGAGTTCCCGGTCAGGGGTGATGCACTGCACCCTGGCAAGCTCAGGGCATGCCAGCCAGGCACAGAGTGGCGTGCCAACTCACAAGAGTAGGAAAGGGAGTGGGAAGAAAAGAGTTCGTTATTCCCGCTACTTCGGGATAGCCTCTACCTACTTCCTCCTACGTGTGTAGTTTGAGGCGCCAGTCTGTTGTTAGTCAGTTACCAGAGTGCCTAATGAAAACGCTGCAATCCCCTGGGCAGTTCTGTCCCTTCAGCAGTGAGTCAGTCCCAGCAGCACAGCTGTCTCTAGGATCCATACTTTGCAGTTTGACAGGTGCGCTCCTTCTACTTGTCTCCCTCCTTCCCTCAACCCATCTCCCATTCCTTGGTCCCCTCTTTCTCCTGTTTTCTGTGTTAGGCACACCTAAGGGTTCTCTGGCCCTTCACATACACACACTTTATAAGTGAACCTGGTTGAGTTATCCGAGGGAGGGAGGGATCAGCTCTCACTGAATTCACTCAGGGAGCTCAGAGAAAATTTAGTAATAGTTCTGTATTTCCTGCCTCAAGGTATAGCATTTGTGGGAAGATGAGAATTTGCAGATTAGCAGGTGGTAACTTGTGCCCTGGGACGTGCCTGATTTTTGGGGTGAGGGACTTTTAGAAGTAGCCCTGTTGAGTGAACATGAGGAACAGAAAGGAAAGAGTGGAAACTCCAAAGAAGGCCTGGGAGAAGGCCACAGATTGACTGGTATCCTCCCCAATTCCCAGTGGGAAGAAGGTCTTGGGGGTTGAGGTTGCTTCTGTACTTTTTGGGAAACTGGGCAAAAGTGAGAAACCTGTGTGTGTTTTAATGCCCTTTTGGTACAACAAGGACAGGATGATGACCTGGTGAAAGTTACCAGGGGGAGTACTGGGTGGGCAAATGGGAGGAGTCAGAAAGCTTATTTGTCTTGGCACTGTTATTTACTGCTGAATGACCTCAAGAAAGTTGCTTAATCTCTCTGGGCCTCAACAACTTACCTATCAAGTAAGGGAGTTGAACTAGATGGTCTCTAGGGAGCCATCCAGTTATAAAATTCTGTGGCTTTTAACGCTGGCAACGCTTGAGAAGGTATAAATGAAAAGTAACCTCCTTTCTCTAATTCTGTATGACCATATTAAATGTTTTTTTTGTGTGTCTATCTCTTTAAAGGATCTTGTCTTAACCCAGCGTAACTCTTTCCTACTTTAAGGATAATCTTACTTCCTTCTGATTTCTGTAGGATCCTATTAGTAAAAGCTGAGCCCAGCTTTGAGTCTTTGTTATATTATTTGCTCAGAAAAGATCTGCAGATGCCATTCACTGCTAGAAAATTGCTTTTGGCCTTCGCATAAGCCTTTTCAGGGAGTCCCAGGGCCCAGGACTGAAAGATCAGTTGATCAATTGATCGATTGATCTATCCATTCATCCAGCTTACTAACGTATATTGATACTTTACGTTAGGCTCTGTGCTAACTGCTTTGCATGTATTATCTTGATTAATCCTCACAACAAACCTGAGTTAGGTTTTATTAGTTTCCCCGTTTTACAGAAAAGGAACCTGAAGCACAGAGAGATTAGGCTTCTTTCCTAAGATCACGCAGCAGTTCAGCAGCAGAGTTGGGATTTGAGCTCGATTCACACTTTTAACCACTATGCGAAACTCTGTCTCATGAAGGTGTCCTGGGAGTGTCGCACGTATTGCAGCTGCTGCATAAAAATATATGTATTTTCAAGGGTCAGATGTGAGAGTGGGGATGAGAGCCATTCATTTTCAGAAGTATTTCTCATAAGGCTCAGAAACCATAGGTCACCTACATGAACTCAGGCCTTCCGCAGGCCAAGATAAAAGGCTGAGACACCAGGGGTCATGTTGTGTAGGCTCACACGACCCTGTCTAATTTTTGGACTATGTTCAGAAAATAGATTGTTTTCTCCGGCTGAGTCTCTTTAAGTGTCTTCCTAGTCATCGATGGCGCTCTTTAGCCAAGGCACGAAGCCAGGCCATTTAGTGTGTGGCTCTCTACAGAATCTGGCTTCTCCTAGCAGCACGCATGAAGAGCAGAATAAGTGCTCTCCTGTGAGTACTCTTGCCCCATGTCCCATGCTCCTCAAGTGCTGTATTGAGGATTCGCACAGATGTTAATTATAGCAACTGGAAGAAATATTAGATCAGACGGTTCTTCCTGTTTCATAAAGAAACAGATAAGAAAGGTGAAGTGACTTGTCCAAGAATCACATATCGAGCTTTTAACAACAGCAGAAATAGGATCCAGGCCTTCTGCCTCTGGTTCACACTATGCCATATATATATATAAATTCCAACGGGCCTTTTCTGTCTCTTCATACTCATAAAAGGCAAATGTTTTTGATGTTGTTGATGTTTTATCACCTAAGATGTGTATTCTAAACTTTTATAACGTAAGTGAATAATACTGTACAGGTATGGTAACAGGTAAACCCCAAATGAATTTCTGAGAA
This sequence comes from Neophocaena asiaeorientalis asiaeorientalis, assembly GCF_003031525.2. Lineage (NCBI taxonomy): Eukaryota > Metazoa > Chordata > Mammalia > Artiodactyla > Phocoenidae > Neophocaena > Neophocaena asiaeorientalis. The sequence goes on along the minus strand of NW_020172293.1, from coordinate 2,067,728 downwards.
ACCATGACTAGGCTCTAATCATGATTTTAAATCTATTTTGAGAGTGTTATTTGCAAAAAGCCTTATCTGTAATAAAAAAAATTTGCTAATGATTTCCTCATGGAAGAGAAGAGGAGGATAAACTTTGTAGTTAAGATTTTCATTTAACTTCAGTTACTATTTCAGCTAATATTTCCCCAGGTCTTACTTACAAGGTTCAAGATTTAAATTATATTTTATTTTTAGAGAATTCAAATCTGAAATATGAAATTCAGAAGTAATGTGGAAAACATGGTCAACTACCTTCTTATATTAATGCTTATCACTGTAAAACATCTCTCAGAATAAATTTTATTCCCCTCTGCTTCAGAATGACACAGGTTTCTTAAATTTTAAGGCCTAGTATAAGAATCACATGTGAAGAGAAGTTTATTGCTCTTCCCCCCCCCCACCAAAATGGCATTAGTGCTTTACCAAAATGGCTCCTGAGTCTTGTTATAGACCTATAGTATAAACACTTAAGTTCTCATCATCTATCCCAGCAAAAAAAAAAAAAGAGAGACTAACAATTTAAGGTATACTCTAAATTATTTTTATTTATCATCTTAGGTTTGTGATGTCCTTGCAGAGTTTTCTTCAAAGTGAAGTCCTTTGCTTTTGTATACTAATTTTTCTGTGTGGAACTTAAAGTACTATGGAGTTTGAGCCCATTCTAATGAAATCATAGACATATTCCTGGTGGTGGTTGGAACTGTTTAGTGCCTAGGATGAATATAAGGTACCTAAGTGTTTGTTGAATTTAAATTAAGGTAAAGGAACCTTTGGGAATTCTTACTTGATGAGCCGTAAGGGATTTTGGAATTCATTTGGTTTCTTTCCTCTTCTCATTGTACAGTGGAGGAAAGTAAGACCCAGAGGGCTAAAGGAATTTGCTAGAGTGGCACAGCTCTTTTGTGGTGGGTTAGAATTAATGGGAACCAATATATATTGAGCATCTACTATGTGTCAGATGTTTTATAAATATCCCACTGCATGTAGTTCTTAGTATTCTCAGGTAGTTACAACTTCAGGAAAGTTGAGCAACTTGCCCAGGGCAACACAGCTAGTAAATTAGGGAGCGTGAATTAAATTTAGATCTATCTAGCTATGAGGCTTGTATTGTCTTTCTGCTACCCTATGCTGCTATCTCTTAATTACCAATTTTGTTTTCACCTTGTTATTAAAAATGTAACATGGTATTGGCTTGAAATAATTAATATATTTGGCCAAATAAGTGACAGACACTTGTTTTTTTTGGCCAATCATATAATCAAGTATGTTGTATAGAGAGAAGAGTATTAGACTTGAGTCAGAACTTTGCCCTAAGTCCCAGTTTTGTCTCTGACTGGCTGTATTACCTGTCTGAAAATCAGTTTCTGCACAATTAAAACGTGGAAAGAGACTTGGCGATATCCATATACCTTTATAACTCTTTGTTCTATGAGTTCTTAAGCGACCTATCCAATGGGCAACAAGGAGGCTTTGGAAACAGGACTGATACACATAAATGCAGTACCTTGTGGAAATGATATTGATGGGGGAGGAACGTGCAGAAGACACCAAATGAATGTCAGATGTGCATTTTTCCACAATAGTGTGGAAACGCCTTTTTAGAAACTTACATACGTAACACTGGTGTCACTGAGTCACTGACTCCTGAGGGGTTACTTCTCTCTCCTTCACAAACATGTGCCCACACACCTCCATCAGAGATTCTGGTATAGATCTCTGCAGATGGCAATTTACATAGTATTAGAGAAATGACCATCTTGCTCTAGGCCAAACGTACCCTGTCTCTCTTGTGGGTACTGGTAGTGGTGAAGAGGTTACCTACAGGAACACGACAGAGCTGTCTACCTGGGTAATGGATCAGAGTTTTTAGATGGACTTCTGCTATTGAGGCTTTTGAGTCTCAATTATTTCATCTTTAAGCTGTGAATAGTAAAGTGTATCTTTGGGATTTTGTAAAGACTAAATGAAGAACTGTCATCACACAGGAAGTTCAGTAAATATTTTGTGTCACAGCGTCTGTCTTCCTAAATACTGAACACTTTTAGTTGTATTAAAGTCACATGATTTATAGTAATTTATAATTTATATAATGACTTAGTTTCATTCCTATTATTGCGAAGGCTTGTAATTACAGTGGATCATGGGGGAAATACTGGCCTTGGAGACAGGAGACATTGACCCCAGCCTGGACCACATCCTTGACTATGGTGTTCCCATGGGCAGCAGTTGCCTTTCTAATCCTGTTTCCTCATCTGCAAATTAAAGGGGGCTGGACTAGGTGACCTGTTGGGTTCCTTATAATCTAAAAGTCTATGATTATGTACATAATTACATGTGTCACTTTAACTTGTGAAGTTTCGAAGGTTATGCTGAAACCAGTTAATGTATCCTCACTTAAATGCAGATCATGTTCATATATGTTCAGTGTTTAACTTTATCATGGTCATTTACTCATAGGCTATTTAGAGAAAGCCCTCTCGGTGTACACTGAATTAAGTATATATACTAAGGGAAATGAGAACTCCATTTCAAAATAAGAATAAGCATGATCTGAGTTTCTAGATCTTGAAAGATCACCTGAAATTTACTTAAAGTCAACAAGAAGCTGTTTCACAGATTTCTAAACCAAGGGCCTCAGTACACTTGTGTAATTTCCCCCAAGGTAATCAATGTTTAGGCATCCTGAAGCTCCTACTTACTGTTTAAAAACAACCTATCTCTGACTTAATTCTGTAGTTGGTGTTAATACTTCAAAGGAGGCTATTTAGTGTGCTGTAGCAGTGGTACAGCATTATCTTGCCACCTTCTAGAACACGCATTCGGAAGCTGAAATGGGATTTCAAGACTGCTAAATAAATGACAGGAGTTTAGGCCTCCCCTCTGGGGAGAGAACTCATGCCTCACAAGACTGATTTTATGGCCTCAATTGCTGGATAAGTCAAATTTTACTTTCAACTTCATAAAAGCAGCAGTTTGTTGTTCACTGTTCAGGGTTTTAAGGCTACCTTTTTCCAAGATGCACCGCGTTTTATGATTATATTGTAATATACTGGGATGCCAAGAAGTATGCTGTTGGTGTTATTTGTACTTGGTTGGTACAGAAGCATTAGGGCCTCGTTTGTTTTCTCTATTCAGCTCTGGATTGATGTTCACAGGGTTACTTAAACAGAATTACTGAAACAGTACATTGGAATTTTGATAACTTTGGCAGCTTGATGGCCACTATGTGCAAACAGGCAGTTCAGCGCTCTTGGGGCTATGTTTCGGACACTTTGCAGACAACAGCATCATTAGGCTCTTGCCCAGCACAGCTATGGCACATACGTACATTGGCTTGTTTTGCTGGTCTTTTAGTATTATTCGTTTCTCAAGTTTTAGCAAGAAACCTTTTCTGGTGTAATTTCTACTTTGGCTGGGCATTTACTCATCTAACAAGTCTTTCTTCCTAAAACTTGACCTATGAAAAGATTTAGGTGGATAGGCTGTTCTATAAAATATTTCTTCAGTTTAGGAAAAAATTAATGCTCTTGGCTAAAAGTCTTTCTCAGGTACCCACCCCCCCAGCCCCATTTTCTACAATACCAAACTTAGTGTAGGAACCATGACTGACTTTCTCTTTTACACCAAAGGATATTATAGTGCCTCAAAGCAATCACAGGAGTCACCTAGTTTTATTACCTTCATTATAGGTAGAATTTATAGAAAACAGAGATTAGCTTAAATGTGATCTGACCCCAAGATCATTTTCTCCAAAACACAGTTTCCTTCCTTTTTATTAAAGAAGGCAGTCTCTTTCTCTTTTATAGTTAACTGATACTTATAATTAATTGAAATCCAGTTAATTTTTATTCATTATAATATCTCTTGTAACTTTCCCCCATTTAGAATAAGACGAAACAGGATTAAAAAAAAATCCTGTCCAGTTAGCAAAGTACCCAGTGCACTTATAACCTAAAAGGGAGCTTAGAATTACATAAGATGTTGGTTTACTTTCTTAACCTGGTTTTTTCACCACTTATGTGTTTTCCAACGTGTATGCCTTATTACATTATCGTGGAAGGATTTTTATAGAATAACAAGACACATGGCTTTTATCTCAGAAAGAGGAAAAGGTATTGTAGTACAAAATAATGTATTTTATCAATTCTAAGATGTACCTTTTCCACATTTTGATGTCTCTCAAACTGAGATGTGTCTTAATGATTGGGGGCATGTCATTTCCAATTGGCATACACTTTTCTTTTAGTGGTACAGAATGTAATAGCATATCTTACAATTAATGGCATTTTATATTTGATGAACTGTGATATTAGAAAATGGGAAATTAAATTCCATGGTCTCTCCAACTATAACGTTCTACTATCATCTATAAGCTATCAATATGCAGCAAAATATGCCTATATGGAAACAAAAAACCTAGACCTTACTGCTGTATATCAGATTGCTATTTGTCTTCATAATAATTTTTAAAACAAGACAAGCTATACTAAAACATGTAACCACACTGTCTTTTTAATATATGTGAAATACACAAAACATTGGGCCAGAAGTTGCAGAAACTTATTTTCAGAATAGGTGAGGTAAGGATTATCAAAATCTTTCCTACACCATCTGGCAAAGAGTTTCACTCACACTGTGGGGAGATGGATAGGACAGTGAGAATACAAGACCACTTATAAACTAAAAATAGAGGGACTAGATCTGTCTTTCCTTTCTAAAGTGCTTAGAGGTTTCAGGGTGGAAATAAAAGCTTTGTGGTGTAGCCATGTAACTAGTTTTGGTTAAAGAGATTTAAATGGAATTGTGGAGGTATGTGTTTTTTCTCGTTCTTTTCTAGTCAGTTGCCGGGAATGGAATGAAGAGTTTGGCTGTCCCCTTATTTGATGCCTTAGACCATTGTGTAGAGCAGGGTGTCTCAACCTCAGAACTATCGACATTTGGGGCCAGATAACCCTTTTCTGTGGGGGCTTTTTCGCTGTAAGATGTTTAGCAGCACCCCTGACTCTACCCACAGGATGCCAGTAGCAACCTCCCTGCCCAGTGTGACAATCAAAAATGTCTACAAACATTGCCAAGTATCACCTAAGGGGTAAAAATGTCTCTGGTTGAAAGCAGCTGGTGTAGAGGGAACACATATAAAAATGCTATTCTGTGGCTATCCTATTTCAAGAGTTCTGTATGTATCTATGTGTGTGTGTGTGTATGTGTGTGTGTGTGTGTGTGAGAGTGAGTGTGTGTGTATGTGAGTTTGTCAGATCACATTTCTATTTGTTTGTCTGGAACATAAGATCACTGCATATATAGAATCTAACATGAATGAGAACTGGAAACTTTTGATGAATCGATGGAATATTAATTCACATTTAGATGTCATTAAGGCTCAAAAAGAACATCTGGCCAAATTATTTCCAGAACTTGTTGCTAAGCATGGATTTGCTACTTATATAGCTAAATGTCTCATTTTTAAGATTTCCCATTAAAGGATGCATTTGGAAAAGAAAATGTGTGTGTGTGTGTGTGTGTGTGTGTGTGTGTGTGTGTGTGAACCTCTGTGGGGACAAAGAGAGGAGAGAGGGAGAAAGTAGGGGGTAGAGAGGAGTGTGGACAGGGAACAAATGGAGATGAATGAAACGAAAAACAGTTAGTAATCTATGATGCTGTGGAATAGTGTTTTACTTTTTCATGAAGCTCTGTTTACCACTGAGCACTTTCATAGTTCTGATGAAACTGAATTATTCTTTTCTAGCAAGTAGTGAGGAATCAAGTTCCTGAAGATTTAATCATTATAAAGATAGGTTGGCTGTGCTTGCATTTCAGAACTTTATCTCAGGAAGTCAAAGCTATAAACAGGCTGATGCAGAGCTTATCCCATTAAAGGAATATTAATACCTTACAATATATATTCTTAAAATGCTCTGGTTTTTTTAATGATTTTTTTTTTTTGGCTGCGCCGCATGGCTTGCAGGATCTTAGTTCCCCGATCAGGGATCCAACCCAGGCCCCCTACAGTGGAAGCTCGGACCCTAACAGCTGGACCACCAGGGAATTCCCTAAAATGCTCTGTTTGCCACTTTACCTTTATTGATTCAACTAGAAGCTGTTCATAATTTGAACATATTATAAATGAAATTTCCTAGAAGAAATAATTTAAATGACATATTATATAGACATTATTTAAGGCTTTAACATGTTTAAAGACAGTTTTTAACATTACTATGTTTAGAATCCTGTCAGAAGAAACCTTAAAAAATAACAATGGCTACGTGATGGAAAAGAATGTTTAGGCTTTACAAATTACCATAGCACAAACTGATGCATGCCTACTTCCTCCTGTGCCATCCATAAACATGTAGTACATGTGAGCTTCAGGGGCAAGAAACGAGGAGCGTGCTGCTGTATACTGTGTTGATTACAGAGAAATGAGAGATGATGTTGTGAATGTTAAGAGATGAGACCAAAGCTCATGAAGAGAAAGATGAAGATTACTATTTATCTGGATAAGGCACACTTCAGAAAGCTGTTTCAGGTACTAACTTAATAATTAGATTTGTGGAAAGGCCCTCATATTACAGCCCTCTGAAAGTTGTTTAGAAATCTATTTGTCTTTCCACTTTTTTGAGAAAGAAGCAAATAACAACTGGGGCATTCTTGAAAGAAACAATGTTCTAGTAAACATCCTGGGAAAGCTCCTTTTTGAAGAATTAGAATTTTAGAAGTAAAAAGGATTTTAGAGATCATGTAATCCAACTTATTTTTACTTTTGCACATGAGGAAATTGAGACCCAGGGAAGTGGTGACCATCACTTGCACTGGCTATGGCTGCAGTGAACTTGTAGTTTAATAACAGGTACAGATAAAAAGACCCTGAGTCATCAAGTAAACGTTAATTTACGGTCATTATTCACTGATTACAAACTTAGCTGGGTATCAGGATCACCTGAAAAGCCTGATAGTACATTCCTAGGCCCTTTCAGACCCTGTGAAGAAGACATGTGGGGACAGCTTCAGAAGTCTGTATCAAAAACAAAGTCTTGGGGCTTCCCTGGTGGCGCAGTGGTTAAGAATCCACCTGCCAATGCAGGGGACACAGGTTCGAGCCTTGGTCCGGGAAGATCCCACATGCCGCGGAGCAACTAAGCCTATGTGCCACAACTACTGAGCTTGTGTGCCACAGCTACTGAGCTCGTGTGCCACAGCTACTGAAGCCAGCATGCCTAGAGCCCGTGCTCCACAACAAGAGAAGCCACTGCAATGAGAAGCCCGCGCACCGCAACTAAGAGTAGACCCGCTCGCTGCAACTAGAGAAAGCCCCCGTGCAGCAACGAAGACCCAACGCAGCCAAAAATAAATAAAAATAAAGTAAATTTCAACAAAACAAAACAAAACAAAAACCAAAGTCTCCATAATTCACAAGGAGCTGGTCCTTAAACACAAACTTGGGAAAAATTAAACAGTATCTGATAAGCTTGAAACACATAAAATTCCTTTTAAACGATTTTAAGAGTAAGAATTAAGAGTTGTAAATACTTGGCAGCTTCAGCTGTAGTCGTCCAAAAACTTTGGCTGCCGGCCATGACCCTACTGGCAAGGGCAGAATGACTAGAAGGTTATGAAGGCAGGGGGATCACAGAGACTATCATGAGAGCAGCTGCCTCTGGTTGTTATAATTTGTCTCTTTATGTAAACATAATAATTCCCCAACCAGTCCTACAGGTCCTTCAAATGCAAGGACCACAATTCATGACTTCCCATATTCACTGCCTCTTGAAAGTTCCTTGCATATTTCAGGAAGTATGGAATAGTGTCTAAGAAGAAGGGTTTTAGGATTAAAAACCTAGATTTGAATCTATGAGCTTCCACTTTCACTTACTGTGTGATACTGGGCAAGTTATTTCCTTCTGTGACTCAATTTCTTTATCTGCAAAGAGTACAGATTACACTGTAAAGAGTAAACAATCTTACCTATGTAAAGAGCTTAGCATAATGTATGGAATGTGTTATTTAAAAAAATAACGTGGGCTTCCCTGGTGGCACAGTGGTTGAGAGTCCGCTTGACGATGCAGGGGACACAGGTTCGTGCCCTGGTCCGGGAGGATCCCACATGCCGCGGAGCGGCTAGGCCCGTGAGCCATGGCCGCTGAGCCTGCGTGTCCGGAGCCTGTGCTCCGCAACGGGAGAGGCCACGGCAGTGAGAGGCCCGCGTACCACAAAAAAAATAAATAAATAAAATAAAAATAAAATAATTATGTATATAACATGCGCCTGGCTAGGAGTATGGGTACTGAGGATATAATAGTGAAAATGACAGATAAAAATCCCTGTACCTGTGGATTTTTTTGGTGGGTGGGGGGACATAGATGACAAACAAGCAAGATAAATATAATTCTTTATACAAACAAATGCTATAAGAAAATAAATATGATGTGGTAAAGAATGGCTGAGAGGTAAGGCGTGTTGCAGTAAATAGGGTGATTAAGGAAAACCTCTCTGAAGATGTGACTCTGAGTTAAGAAATGAAGGATGAGGAGACAGCCATGAAACAAGCTTAAGCTTAGGAATCATGCTTGAGATAGGGAACAGCGAGAACAAAGGCCTTGAGATAGGAATGAGCTTCAAATGCTCTAAAAGCAGAAAGAAAGTCAATGTTGCTGGAATGTAGTGGGGGGGGGGGTTGACATAGAAAATGAGAGTAAGGGATGTAGAAGGTGCTCAGTAAGTGGTTAAAATATAGAAACATGTTAAGGGCTTTACAAATTTCTAGCCCTGTAGTACTATGTAGATTGTGGATGTATTTTCGTTTTCTTTGCTTTCCATTTTTCTTTCCTCCTTTCTGTCTTGGCCTTCCTGCCCAGTCCCTCCCTTAGCTCTGAGAGCTTGGGCTTTCCAGCTTCTCTGATGAGATTTCAGTCAAAGAAGCTATTTACAGCTGCTCCATTCTTGGCTGTGAATGAATACACTGAAAGAGTTGAGCGGTAAGGGAGGTAGAGATTGAAAATCTACAATTTCTTGCAAAAATCAGCTGGGTGCTTTTCTTGCTCCCTGGCTTCAACCTGTACGGTGAAACCCTTTCCAAACACAAACAGCAGGAGACTAAAGGCAGAGGCACAGCAGGCAAACTCAGGGGCAAGACACTTTTCTCCCTCACCAGCATGCCTGAGATGACATGCAGCGGGTCCCCTACCTCTCTCAAGCTTGTGGCGGGCAGGTCTTGTCGTTTGGCATTTCCCACCTCACTCTGTTGTCTTTTATGGTGAGGACTAAGATGTCTGGTTAGGGGCTGCCTCAGAAACTGCCAGTGAGAGGCACAAGATACAGAAGTGAGACTGGAAAAGCCAGAAGGGACACCACAAACATTTGGACATGAATTTGGAGGAAGCAGACTTTGTACCATAGGAAAGGAAGTATAGGCAGAAGTACATCTCTAATGAAGAGCATTATCTATGGAAAATTGGGATTATGAATTTTGGGGATTAAAATCATCACCATGATACACTGATGATGATACGATGATCAGCTTCTCTGATACGACAAATGTGAAACTTAGCTTCTTTATATTTCACTTTTCCTTTCTCTACTCTCTCCATTGTTTTATTAATTATATTTAAAATTTTTCTATTGGTTACCTTGACTTCTATATCCATCAATTTAAAATAGTATCTTCTATTCTTTTCTTTCTTTATGCTTCTACTCTTATTCCAATATTTTTAGGTAATTCAAGATGGTAACATTTTCAGTCTGTCACTGCAGTAAAAAAAAAAACCCAAAACCCACTTCTGTGTTTTGTCCATTAGTTGCTTCTAAAAATTAAAATCTGAATATCTGAATCTATGCCATTTTTAGAATGTTCCAAATTTCAAGGGCCAATGGATTTTCTCTCCCTTTTTTTTAGATCAGTTGCACAAAACCATGTTACCTTTAGTTTGTGCATGTCTGCATGGAGACTTTTCACCTATTTTCCCTCCATGCAGCTGCCAATTGCTTTTCTCTTCACATTAAAGAAATAAAAAGAAACCCTATGTTTTCTTATTTCTAAGATCATCCAACTTCTTAATCAATCGTTTGTTAAAGAAAATTTACATTTTTGTTGAAGACATGCTTCTTGGAGTCCCATAATTTGTACAAATTGCTTTAGGTCTTCTGCAGAATAACTATCATGGAACTATTTTCAAATTATTGAAATTTTGGATCCAACTGTGTGTTGGGTGCTGGTCCTCTTATTTCAAGAATTCTTCTTTTGGGCTTCTCTGATGGCACAGTGGTTGAGAGTCTGCCTGCCGATGCAGGGGACGCGGGTTCGTGCCCCGGTCCGGGAGGATCCCACATACCGCTGAGCGGCTGGGCCCGTGAGCCATGGCCACTGAGCCTGCGCGTCCGGAGCCTGTGCTCCGCAGCGGGAGAGGCCACAACAGTGAGAAGCCCGCGTACTGCAAAAAAAAAAAAAGAATTCTTCTTTTTTCCCCACCCCCTAAAACGCAATTTCAAGTACTTTTTCAGAAAGAATCTGTGGAAGGTAAAATTTCTAAGTCTCCCCGTGTCTGAAAATGTCTTTGTCGTCATGCACGATTGATTGTTTGTCTGTATATAAAATTATAGGTTGAAAGTCACTTTGCCCTCAGAATTTTAAAGACATTGTTACATTGTTTTTAGCATTCATTGTTGCTGGTGAAACATTTGATATTAACCTGATTTATTATACCTTTGTAGGTAATCTTTTCTCCTCACGGAAACTCTTAAGATCTTTCCTTTTTCCGTGGGGTTCTGAATGTTCATGATGATGTGCTTAGATGTGATTCTTTTTATTCATCAACCTCATCACTTAGTTGGCCCTTTTGGACTTTTCCACTCAGTAATTTTCTTTTATGATGGCTTAAAACTACGTTCTGCTATGCATTTTCTCTTTCTGGAACTCCTATAGGTAGGTATTCAACTTTCTGGATTGATCCCTGTATTTCTTAGCTCTTCTCTCATTTTTCATCTCTTTTTCTTTTTACTTTACTTTCTAGAAGATTTTATTTTTTCTACCTTTTTGAAAAATTAAATTAGTTTTCATTTAGCAATCACTTTTACTTTCCATGAACTCTTTCTTGCTCTATTTCTTTTTCATAATTGTATGTTCATTTTCTTAAATCTCTTTGAGATATTAATTAAAATATCTATTGAATTGTCTTCTGTTCCCTGTATTATTGCTGTTTGTTCCAGGTTCAGTTATTTTGCTTGTTCATACCAGTTCTTCTCCTTTATGCTACCAGTTCATCTCAAATATGATCCTTATTAGCCATCAATGTTATGACTGAAGGGCTAGGTAAACATATATAGCTAGATGGCATGGATTCCTATGGCAGATGAGTAGCCTAGTTCCTCAGTAGACCTCCCCTTGACTGTCAGGCTTTCAACATTCATTTTAGGATGCCTGAGAAGGAAGCTGGCAGTTTCTGGCTCACCCTAGATGTTTACTCTGGGAGAACTATAACCATTTAGAAGTTTTAGTTCTTTCCAGACATTTCTTTCAATCTTTTTACAGAATAGATCTTGGTTTTTAGCTTGGGAATAAATGTCATCACTGCATGCAAGGAGAGGATGTGCCAACTCGTGTAACTGTTTAGAAGGAAATCCTTCAATTCATCACCTTGATGTCTGCCTCATTTTCTACTTCCACTCTTGATACCTGTTGACTTTGAGCTTAAAATCTTTCTGGAAACTCTGCTTAAAGAATAGTTTCCACCTCTGTTCCAGCCTTCTCCTGAGCATGTCCTGGGCTTAGCTGCCACCACTCTGGCTTATCATCAGTATGGTGCTGGAGAATTATGTCAAATCTCTGGTCAACTACTTCTTCTCATTCCCTCTTCTATCTATTTACTGCCATTAAAGTGGAGGGACGAGGTGGAGAAACAATGCTCAACTCACCAACTTAAACAAGAACTCAAACTTAGGTCTTCTGACCAGTCTCCTTACCCTTACACCTAAGTTATGGACATCATACTCAGTTATTTTACTTATTAGGTGTGTGTCCTTAGGTATGCTATTTCACTTCTTTGTGTCCCAAACGTCTCAACTATTATTTAGGAGAATGATATTGACCATGTATAGTTGTAATATAAATTGGGGAGAATAATATCAGTCACATAACAGTTCAGTGAGGGTGTTTTAAGGGTGTATAGCATAATGTATGACACACAATGAGTACCCAATAAATGATAACTTAAAACACAGGGTTCTAAGCATACAAGTACATCCTATATTTAGTTCATATCTTGGGTATCTAACCAAAGTACTTTAATTTAAATTCCAATGGGAACATTTTAAATTTACTTTATAGCCTTGCTTACTGTTATTATTTCTAAATCAGAAGAATTCATTGGCACAAGCTATATATCTTTTTCTGAAAAGTTACTATGAATGGCTAATTTGTACCTTTTGTATAAAATATTAGGGTCTACAAAGAAGTCATTTAGAATAAAAAACTGTGCAGATTATCAGATGGGTAATTTGACTTGAAGAGCTATATGAATAAGAACCAACAGGAAAAAGAAATTTAATGATTTTAAAAATTACTAACAAAAAAGATTATTTTCACTTATCTATTGTAGCCAAGCATAACTGACTTGTTTAATGAAATCACCAGGAAACTCAAGGTAGAAAATCGTTATATTTTAAGACAGGTTAGTGTCCACATTAGACATTTATTTTCTCTGACAGAAGATACTTTCTTCTTATTTTTTCTCCCCTAGCAATTAAAAAAAGTATGTCTTTGGACATATTATATAACTTTTCTGAACCTTATTTTCCTCATCTATAAATCAAGAAAAGTACTTGCTCTTTTATAGAAGTGTTATTTGAATAAAACGAGTCAAGACAGGTGATCTCTTTGTAGTGGGTTCCCTGACAAGGGATTTTCCACCCCATTTAGAAATGGTCATGTTCAAAGAGGTGATATAAAGAACACTGTGGATGTGTTTGAAAAAATAAACTGTCCTCTCTTCATTTAAAATTGAAATAGAATGTAGCTCAAAATTATTGCAGTGAAGGAAAACCATAAAATGAGACATTAGTCAGCTACTTTTGCAAAAGCAGCAAACTCAAAATGTATTTTTCAGGGGGATAATCATCTATTATCAAACTTTAAACCCTAGCACCTTTAAGATATGTGCTGCACTTAACTTTGAAAAAGGATCACCTTCAAGAGCCCCAAAGATTGTATACTTGTGGATGGAGAACTGATGTCCTGATTGACCTTACTTCATATTTATTGGTTCTCTCTCTTTTTAGAAATCAAACTTGAGTTATTTTCCCCACACAAAATACACAGATCTTCCCAAGGAAGGTGTGACCTGATTGCCAAAATGCCTTCCAAGAACAAGAAGTCAGAGGAAGACATTTGTCACTATGTAAAGCTTTGGCAAGCTTCTCTGGACATGGCAGCTGCAAAGTAGTGTGGGAGAACATTTTCTTGCTTTAAGACAGACTGTTGTCAAATTCTTCAAGATAATCTAGAGGGAATCAGACTGTGTTCTTGGGTCTCCTGTACTTCTTGTAGTTACGGGTTTGAGCTAAATGATAGAGATGTTTTTGTGAGCAGTGTTTTCTGAGGATGAGAGGCCCCAAGTGAGGAAGTTACCCAAAGATGACTGAAACATGAATCTGCAGTCTTCTACAGTTATAAGGAAACAGAAAGGAAATTGCTCTTCATCCCTTAAAAAAAAAAAAGGTCTCTTTTCCTTGATCCCACCCCACTAGCAACTAACCTGTGAAGTGTGCTCTTCTGTTCATGTGCTATTTGCGTGCAAATCATTTCAGTTAAATAATTGCTATATTTCTCATTATTCTGCTTACTTTTTATTTATACAATTCTGTTTTAAGAATCTCTTCCTGCTGCTATGTATACAACCAGTCCATTTCCCTATTGATGCCTAGGACTCTACTGCTAAATAGCATGTAGAAATTGTCCAGTTCTAGGGATGGACACCCAGATTGTCTTCAGTTCCTTGCCATTACAATGATACTATGATAAGCTTATACGCCCCTTTATGCACCTGCATGAGAATTTCCTTGAAAGATAAACTGAATTGCAGGATTTCTCGGTCACAGGGAGGGGTAAATGTCATTTTACAAAATATCGCAAGATTGCTCTCTAGACAGGCTGCATCAGTCTACATATCCACCAGCAGGGCATAGGGGCTCCTATAGCCTCACTTTCCTGCCAACACTTGGCATCATACAGCTTTCTAATTTTTTGCCATTTTAATGAATGTAAAGTGGTATCTCACTATTGTTTTACTTTGCATTTCTCTGACTACTAATTAGCTTAAGCATCTCTTCATGTGCGTGTAAGCCTGTTGGGTTTACTTTTCTGTAAACTGCTTGTTTATAGCCTTTGCCCATTTCCTATTGTGATTCCTATATTTCTGTTTCACTGCAAGAGATCCTGCTGTATTCTAGATATTATTTCCTTGTCAATTTTAGACACTGCAATATCACCCAATCTGTCGTCTTTCAGGTAACTTTGCCCATAATATCTCCCCTTGAATGGAATTTAAAAAAATTTCTGATGCTACTTACTTAGTCAAAATTTTGCCTTACAGTTTATGCTTTTGGGTTTCATTTTAAGAAGTCTTTCAATGCTTTGCCACAAAAATATTCTCTTATAATCAACTACTACCATTAAAGTTTTACCTTGCACAGTCAGGTCTTTAACATTGGGAGTTCACCTTGGTATATGATATTGGGTAGGGATCCAGTTATTATTCTTATCTATTTAGTGAGCCAGGTTCCCAACATTATCAGCCTTTATCATACAAATAAGTGCCTTATATGCACGTGTATGTCTCTGAGCTCTCTGTTTTGTTCCACTGTTTCCCATGTCTGTTTTCTGGTCAATACTATTATGTTTCATTGCTGTGGTTGGGTAGTATATCTCAATATTTGCTTAGGCAAAGCCTACCTCTTTCCCCTTTTCACAGCTGACTTTTATTTTTCTACTTAAAGTAAGCCATCAAGTTTCTAAAAAAAATCTATATAGAATTTTGATTGGTTCTGCATTAAATTTATAGCTCCATTTGATGAGAATTGACATTTTTAATACAGTAAATTATTCCCTTTCAGAGCATGTGATGTCTCTCCATTTATTCAGATCATCTGTTTTGTCCTTCAGTAGAGCTTCAAAATTTCTCCATAAAGGTTTTGTGTATTCTTGATTAACTTCTAGAGAATATATGGGTTCTGTTGCTATTTTAAATGGCATCTTTTTAGTTATAACTTTTGTTGGAGATTGTTGGTGTAGAGAAATGCTATTGATTTTTGTACATTGATCTGGTATCCATCAACCCCGCTGAACTTTTTATTCTCATATTTGTCTGTTGATTTTATTGCTAAACAGTCATATCATCTACAAATAATCTGATCTTTATAACTCATTTCTTTTTTTTTCTTACAGAATTAGTTGTGACTTTCAGTAACTATGTTAAACAGCATCAGTGATAGTAAACATTTTCGACTTAAAGGGAACATCTTAAAGAAAATTTTCTTCCTTTAAGTACAGGGTTGATAGAGGCAAGTTTTACCAAGTTAAGAGTATCCTTCAATTTCTAGTATACCATTAAAAAAAATTAGGTGTTGGAACTTTGTAAAATGCCTTTTTACATTGATTAAAACAATCACATAATTTTTCTAATTTCTTTTGTTATTGCTGTGAATTTCATTGATATACTTTCTGATGTTAAAACATCCTTTTATTCTTGAGATACACTCCAGTGGGTCATAATGTATAATTATTTTAATATATTTTAATATTTGCTTAGCCAAGATTTCCTTTAGGATTCTTGGATCTATATGCAGAGTTAAAATGGGACTTTGTTTTTTTTTTTTTTTTTTTTTTTGCGGTACGCGGGCCTCTCACTGCTGCTGCGGCCTCTCCCGCTACGGAGCAGAGGCTCCGGACGCGCAGGCCCAGCGGCCATGGCTCACGGGCCCAGCCGCTCCGCGGCATGCGGGATCCTCCCGGAGCGGGGCACGAACCCGCGTCCCCCGCATCGGCAGGCAGACCCCCAACCACTGCGCCACCAGGGAAGCCCCTGTTTTTTTTATATTGTCCTCATGTGGCTTGGAATTAAAATCATATAAAATAAGTTGGATAATTTTGGGTTTTATTGGTGTTAAGAACTTGTAAAAATAAAAGAACTTTTCCTTAAAAGTTTGGTAGAATTCACATACAAAACCATGTTCGTAGGCCTGAAGCTTTTCTGGGAAGTGAATGATTTAAAACTCTCTATGCTTATGGTTGTATTCAAGTTTTATATTCCCTTTGTAGCAAATTTGGCATTGTATATTTTCTATCAATTTATCCACTTTTTTCATTTCCTCTAGTTTTTAAAAGTTTGTTACAAAATAATCGTATATTTTTAAAAATAATAATAGCTTTTAAAAACATTCCTTTGTATCTATTCATTCTGTGTATTGTTTATTTGCCTATTTCCTGTTTATTTGCATATTTTCTCTTTAATTCTTGAGTTTCCCTTATTTATCTTTTCAAAGAAATTTAGTGTTTTTATAACTAAAAATTTTTGAACTATTTTGAAATACTTTCAGACTTTCAGAAGATTAGCAAAGACAATACAGAAAGTTCCCATATACCCTTCACCCAGCTTCCTATAACATTAACATTTACATACAACTTATTAAAAACTAAGAAACTAATATTAGTACAACACTGTTAACTAAGCTACAGATTTTATTCAGATTTCCTCAGTTTTTCCACTAGTGCTCTGTTTCTCTTCCAGGATCCAAAATAGGATACCATATCTTATGCGCTGAATTATGTTTCCCCAAAATTCGTATGTGGAAGTCCTAACTCTCAGTACCTCAGAATGTGACAGTATTTTGAGACAGTACCTTTAAAGAGGTAATGAAGTTAAAATGAGGTCATTAAGATGGACCCTACAATATGACTTGGGTCTTCATAAGAAGAAATTAGGGCACAGGAACACACAAAGGGAAGACCATGTGGAGACACAGAGAGAAGATGGCCATCTACAAGCCAAGGAGAGAGGTCTCAGAAGAAACCAACCCTACTGATGCCTTGACCTTGGACTTTTAGATTCTAGAATTATGAGAAAATACGTTTCTGTTGTTTAAACCACCCAGTCTGGGTACTTTGTTATGGCAGCCCTAGCAAACCAATATATCATTTGTTTTTCATATTTCCTTAGTCTCCTCCAATCTGTGACAGTCTCTCAGTCTTTCCTTGCCTTTAAACAATACTCTCTTATGTTATCAACTATCAGTTGACACTTCTGAAGAGTGCTGCTAAGGTATTTTGTTGAATATCCCTCTATTTGGATTTGTCTGATGCTTTCTCATGATAAGACTGAGGTTATGGACTTTTGGGAAGAATACAATAGAGGGGAAATGCTCTTCTCATTGCATCTTACCACAGAGTACCTAGTATCGATATGTCTTATTACTGGTGATGTTAACCTTGGTCACTTGGTTCGTGGTGTGTTTGCCAGGTTTCTCCATTCTAGTTACTATTTTTCCCTTTCCGTATTTTATTCTAAGTGAATCACTAAGTTAAGCTCACACTCTAAGGGAAGGTGAATTCACTTCTTCCTGGAGGGAGGAGCATCAAAGGATTTTGGACATATGTTAAAACCACTACAGTAATGAATAAATGTTTTGGGGGAGATGATTTGAGCTTATTCAAATATCCTGTTTCTTCTTAATGTTTTTCCCACTAATTTTAGGATTTATCAGCAGGTCTTGTCTGCAACAATTATTAATGTGGTATTCTAATGATGATTTTCTATTTCCCCCATTCCTTCTAAACGTATGAGTTGGAATTCTTTTGTAACAAAGAGTTCTGTCTTCTTCCTCATTTATTAACTTAATCATTTATTCATATGAGTATGGACTTATGGCTATTTATTTTGGGGGTTGAATCCGATATTATCATTATTTATTTCATTGCTCAAACTACTCCAGCTTTGACAATTGGGAACTCTTTTAAGTTGGCTTGTGTGTCTTTTTGACATGCACTTGTTCTTATTTTCTGAAAATGATGCTTTAAGTGTACCTTGCATTTTCCCTGCCCCAGCCCTAGGTTCAGTCATTTCTCTAACCCTTGTTCCAGAATTTTTTTTTTACTTGTAGTGTATTCACTGCCATTCAAGTCTAAGTATTCATTAATTTTCTTTTTCAACCTAAGGGTTATTTAGGAATTTGTTTTAATTTTCCAAACATGTGAGGTGTATTTAAGCTATCCTTTTAAGAAACAATTTATAATTTAATGCATTATGACTAAAGGACATAGTTTGTATGACACTGATCCTTTGGAATCTGAGGTTCCCTTTGAAATATTATCTCTGGTTTATTTTTGGTAAATATTCTGTGCATGTTAAAACAAAAAGTGAATTATTTGTCACATGAAGAGCTCTATATATGCCTAAATAGCTTAAGTCTAGCTTAATTGTACTGTTGAGATATTTGCTAATTGCTTCTTTCTGTTCAATCTATCAGTTTCTCAGAGGTATGTCAGGATTTCCAACAATTATTTCTTTCTTATGTCAATCGTTGATAAATATACACACATACACACAAGCACACACACGTGCCCTTGGCAGCATATATGCCCTTGGTAGCTATATCCTCTAAATCCACTGTATCTTTTCCGCATATACAGTGTCTATATTGGTTAGATGTTCCAGTTACCTATTTCTGCATAACAAATTACTGAAAAACCTAGGGGCATAAAACAAGCATTTTTCTCACAGTTCTGTGGATCACAGATCTGGGAAGGGCTTGGCTGAGTGGTTTGTTTCTAGTGTATGCAGTGTCAGCTGGCATGGCTGGGGCTGGAAGACCCACTTCTAAGGTGGCTTCTTCATTCATATATCTGGCAACTGGGCTGCGAAGTTTGGAATAGCTGGGGGATGCATGGGCACTGCTCAGTAAACTCTCTTTCCACATTTACTCCACCTGGCACCTTGCATTTACTTCCAGCAGGGTAATAGGGTAGTAGGGCTTCTTATCTGCAGAATACACTTACTCCTCTCAAGTCTCCCACCCCCAAAGTCTTATCTCACTGTGATATTGTCTTGAAGTCAGGGCTTAGCCAACTGAATGAGACCCAGATGAGCATGAGTGCTATGTGTATAGTTCAAGTATAGTATCTCTCAATTTAAAGACCTGTAAAGAAACATTATCTGTCCTCTGCCCCCAGTATCCCTGAAACATCCACATGTGATAAAGAGATAGGACAATTACAATGACACTTCAGTTGAAAAAGCAGGGGAACAGGATACACATAGCAGTTACTAGTCTATAGCAATTCTGAAATTCATTTGAGCACATATTGCCAATTTCTTGATTAGGACCAGTCCTGCTCCCTGGGAAAATTCTCTGAAGGTCCTGGCTTTACCCTCTGGCCTCTTGATTCTGTCCTCTGAGCTACCCTTCCTTTTCCCTAAGAAACTGACTATATTTGCAATTGAGTGGCCTTCTCAGCCTGCCTCTTGCCCATAGAAGGGTGGGGGTGGGGAAAGTGTCTTTTAAAATTTTGCACTATCTCTTTTCTTTTTAATTCAAGATGATAGCGCTCCTACCTATGCTATTCATTGAAAAACGTAGGTTTCCTGTGAATCTTACTGGATTTCATTCTATTAGACAGAAGTCACATTTACAAATCTCTTTAAGACAGGAAGTTTTCTATCTTGGGTCCTTGTGGCTACTGTCCTAATAATGACTTGAGAATCTTAGAATCCCCGTTGTTTGTCAGTGAGGGTCTATGAGGCATACCCATAAGACCGTCAGAAGTCCTTTAGTCTAGCTGAGAGCCTCTATGAAACACTGCCTTAGACCTTTCTTAAGTCTTAACAAAGGATTTTCCAGACCCACCCTGAGGTGGTTCTTTGCTCTGAAGCCATTTCATATTCTGAGAATCTTTTGCTAGAATAGACAGGGGATGTGCAACAGTTTTATTTCCAAATCCTGACTCTAATATTTCCTCTAAATTTCACCCCAAAACTAAGCAACTCCACAACAGCATTATTCACAATACCCAAAAGATGGAAGCAACTCAGTGTCTATCAACAAATGGATGAATAAACAAAATACAGTATATACATACAATGCAATATTATTCCATTAAAAAGGAAGGAAATTCTGACACATGATACAACATGGATGAAACCTGAGGACATTATACAAAGTGAAATAAGCCAGCCACAAAAAAGACACGTATTGTATGATTCCACTCATGAGATGCCTAAAGCCATCAAATGCTTAGAGATAGAAGTTAGAATTGTGGTTTGAATATAGGGGCTGGGCAGAGGAGGGGGATGGGAAATTGTTGTTTAATGGGTATACAGTTGTTTTGCAAGATGAAAAGAAGTCTGGAGATTGATTGCATAACAATATGAAGTAATTAACACTACTAAACTGTACATTTAAAAATGGTTAAGATGGTAAATTTTGTTATATATATTTTACCACAATTAAAAAATTTAAAAAGCCAAAAACAAAACAAGACTAAGCAACTCTTTCTTTAGTTCATGCCTTTCCCTTTGTATTCTATCACAGTCAGCTAGAAAAAGCCAGGTAGTATTCTCTGCATTTTACCTAGAAACTTCCTTAGACATATCCACAAGTTCATGGGTTTACAGGTGACAGTGTTGCCAAACTTTCCAACTATTATGTACCAAAGGTTGCTTTTTCTTCTGTCTCCAGTATCATTTCTACACTGTCCTTTAAGACTCACCAACATATTCTCACTTTTATTAACCATTTCTTTGAGGCCCTTCTAGCTTCTGCCTCTGCCTGGGCCCAAAGCCAGTGCCATACGTTTTAGGCTTCTGTTATGTAAGCAACCCCCTGCTAGGCACCAGGTCCTGTTCTGGTTATCTATTGTTTGGAGGAAATGACTGATGGCAGCTGGTCTAAGAGCATCTGTTTTTATCAACTCTTTATTTTGGCAGAACCTCTGCCCTGATTCCCCATCAAAATTGACTAATGGGTTGTTACTGTCAATTTCTGTAGTGATGAAGAAGGAAAATTATGGCCCAAGGTAACGTGGTGAAGAAACAATCCTAAGGAGAATTTCAAAACGTTCCTTCAACATATCCAGTTTTTCTTTCCATTCATTCACCCATAGCAGTCCATGACAGTTTTCTGTTTCCTTGGGTTTTCGCACATGCTCTCTCTCTCTCTGGTCATGGTTATTTTAGCTACTATTCACATCTCTCTAGCATCTGCAATTTTTCAAGGTTAATTTTGGGGGGGGTGGGTGCTGATTTAGGAGCTGAGGGAAAATATTACAAAGACATGGGCTATGGAAATTTTAGTCTGGTGGGAAAAACATATCATTAAAAATCCAATATTATAATAAAAGGTGCTAATGATATGAAGAAGGTAAGCACAGTGTATTATGGGCAGAATAGAGAAGCAGTTTCTAAATGAGACTTTGGAGTTCACAGAAGGCTTTAAAAAGGAGCCAGGTAGGAGCTATGATAGGTAAAGCACCACTGAGGCAAAGGAACTTCAGATATAAAGGTATCTATAAAAGAATGATTTTTTGAGATAGCATGAATTATTTAGGACCCCACAGGTAATTCTGAATCGTCTGGAACAAAGAATGTATGCAAGTGAGTGGGTGGAGAAGTTAGAAGTAGGAGGGGCTTGAATATAATGTTATAGCAAGGAGCTTGGATTTCATTCTTCAGGAGAGTGGGAAATATTGATTTTAAGCAGGGAATTGTGAGGATCATATTTACAAGTTTCAAAGATTAAACAGACAGCAGTGTTTTATGCTTAAGCTCTACGGACTCTTGCTTGCATGGAATTTTCTAAAGCCCTGGAATAGGCACTAACAACATATTTTGTGGTCAATTGTTTTCTGTAAAATTTGCAAAAGGAAGATACAATTGAATACTCTCTGTCTACTATAACTTGCCTCCATTACATTTTCCCTAGGCTGTGGGCATTACTGGAAATTGGTTAAGGGGAAGTTCTCGATTATTTAGTAATATATATTAAAGTAGTGTGTAGTCACTTCTGTCTATAGCTAAGTTCTGGTACTGAAATGCCTTCTGGTAATGATCTTACTACCCAACCAGCACTTGTAACATAAGCATGTAGGGCCAACGGTCACATTGTGATAAAAATGTATATTCATAGTTTTGTATTTGTTTCTTAAAGAAGGACCCTAAACCGTATAAACGTGAGGGCCTACAAACCGAGATCTTCACCTGGAGCAATGCCAGACAGCACCAAATTAGTAAACTATTATAAAACTATTATAAAACTATTATAAAAATTTTTTAGCTCTCGGAGAGGTGAAGACCTGAACCAGGCAGAAATAGCAGAAATGGAGAGGAAGGGTCAAGGTGCATGCAGGGAGTAGAATCTATGGAACTTGGCAATTGTTTTGATTTGGGCGGTGAGTTTCAGAACAAACAAGTTATCTACCAGATAACTGTAAGGACGGAAGCCCCATTCATGGGGAGAGAACGTCAGGGAAATTCCAAATTTGGTTGGAGGAGAAATCCTGTTTGGTGCTTTTGCTGCCTTTCAGGAGTCAGAAAAAGTGGAGGAAAATGCTAGTCTGCAGCTCAGCTAAGCACCGAAAGGTTTGGGGGACATTATTTTCTATATTTTCCATTCTCTGGATGCCACTTACCAGGCTCTTCTCGGCCCTCATCTTCCGGTCCTCAAGCCACCACACGTCAGCCACTTCCGCGCCTTCAGAATTTCCCGGTGGTGCCCGCTCACCGGATGTGGGAGCAGCACTTCCGCCTCAGAGGGGCTCGCTCAGGAGACAGAGGGCGCAGGCGCGGTGGGGTTTTCCGCTCAGGAGACAGAGGGCGCAGGCGCGGCGGGGTTTTCTGCGGGCCCAAGTTCTGCCGGCGGGTGTGCGTCGCCGTTTAAATGTTTGCGTTGCTGTGGCTGAATGCTTTTTCCAAACTGAGAGAGCATTCGCTTTCCGCTTAATGACCGAGGCCTCCATTTCCCCATCCCCCCACAGAAAGTCACGGCGCCTTCCCAAGGGCTTTGTAGGTCTCCAGGCACCGAGGCCCAGGCGCTAATGAAGAAGAGTCAGCGCTGATTTCCAGGTGCTAAACGCACGGCTCATTACATTTGGTGGGTTTTTAAAATTTATTTATTTATTTATTTAATTTTTGCTGTGTTGGGTCTTCGTTGCCGTGCGTGGGCCTTCTCTTGTTGCAGTGAGCGGGGACTACTCTTCGTTGCGGTGTGCGGGCCTCTCATTGCGGTGGCCTCGCCTGTTGCGGAGCACGGCTCTAGGCACATGGGCGTCAGTAGTTGTGGCATGCAGGGTCAGTAGTTGTGGCTCGTGGGCTCTAGAGCACAGGCTCAGTAGTTGTAGCGCACGGGCTTAGTTGCCCCGCGTCCAGTTGCCCCGCGTCCCGGCCCAGGGCTCGAACCCGTGTTCCCTGCATTGGCAGGCGGATTCTTAACACTGCACCACCAGGGAAGGCCACCTTTGGCGGTTTTACTCTGAGCCCAGAGAGCTTCATGAGTTGAGTTTCAAGTCTGCGGTGACCTTTCGTTTCCTGTATAGGAACCTGGAAATAAGGGGGGAAATTCTCAGCCATTAAGATACCAATTTCTTAAGCCAGGTTTCTCAGGCAAGGGGCCAGAGTAATTGCATCCTCCTGGAGTCCCAAATTAACCCATGACCCTGAGCCAGCTCTGGAGGCTTTGGAGATTTCCACTATCTTGCCCTAAAGGGTAGCAAGATAGTGGAGGAAAACTTGACCTTATTATTACTAATGATTGTGGAACGAACAGAAATACATATTTTTATTAGTTTCCTACTTTCTTTTTTTTTTTTTTTTCCTGTACGCGGGCCTCTCACTGTTGTGGCCTCTCCCGTTGCGGGGCACAGGCTCTGGACGCGCAGGCCCAGCGGCCATGGCTCACGGGCCCAGCCGCTCCGCGGCATGCAGGATCCTCCCGGACCGGGGCACGAACCCGCGTCCCCTGCATCGGCAGGCGGACTCCCAACCACTGCGCCACCAGGGAAGGGTAGCCCCTACTTACATTCTTAATAAGCCGTTCAAGTATACCAAAATGTAGTGGATAGTGGTAGTCCAGTGGGAAATTTGATGTCGCTGAGGAAGATGGCTGGTAAGTTAGAGAGTAAATACGAATCTGCTGTGATTATACCTTGAACCATTGACTTAGAAATCTTACTTCAGTGAGGCTTACCCTGACCACCCGTTAAAAAAAGTTTAACCTACCCTCCCTCTACTCCCAGCCATCCTTCTTACCTCCTTGAAGGTGTTTTTTTTTGTTTCTGTTTTCTCCATTGCACTTTTTAGTTTGTAATACGAAGTGTAATTTACTTAGTTATTATAGCCCTGGTTTATTATTTGTCTGTCCCACACTAGAGTTAAGCTCTATGAAGGCAGGAACTGTTTTTTTCCTGCTTACTAATGTATTTCAGAGACTAGACAATTTTGGCTTATAGTAGGTGCTCAATAAGTAATTTATTGAATGAATGAAAAACTGAATATGTTATTTTCCAAAGACCGTAAGTAGAGCCCAGAGTGAGCTTGCCCTGATGGCCATGACCTATATGGAACACAGTTTTCTGGGAAGTCCTGGTTGGTGAAGACAGCAAGTCAACCAATGTTTGTGGAATACCTGTTCTACCCCAAGTGATAACTTTCCACATTCCTCAGAATTTAGCATCCGTTCTCCATGAAATATTCTGATACTTTTTAAGGCATCTTAAACCTTTGGGGTTCCTTGGGCAGGACCTATGTGGTTCATCTCCATGGCATCTCTTATCTTGATACGCACATATCAGACAATATTTGTTGAAAGAGCTAACTGGGTTAAGGCATTATGTCACTGGGGAATTCAGTTAATTATCACATGAATAGTATTTGTTTTATGGAATTATGGTCCACAATAGTAGTATTTTGCAAACTGGGGCTATTTCTCTGAAGGATTTATAAGGTTTTTATGATAAAGTTTTGGGTCTTCCTTTCAGTGATCCTCTGAAAAATGAACTTACACATATTCTGGGTTGTCTGGATAACCAAATACTGATGGGAGGTTTTGGTGTGCCTGTTTGTTTTTGTGTCTCTTTTGAGCATGTTAGCACTAGGTAACATAGTAGATACTTTGTCACAGGTTAATAAGAACAGAGGCAGCCTTAAAAAGTAAATGATTTATTCACTCTAGATGAAGCCCAAATGACATTAAGCCACTCTGTCAGAAGCTTTCACAGTAGTTTAAAAGGAGAAAAGAGATGAGAAAAATGAGTCATACCATGTGGTAAAACAGGCTTGCTGAACTAGCAGTTGGTACCATATTTCTTTTCTGAGAGGTAATTTAGTTCAGCAAAACATAATCATCGGTGTTTTTAAATTAATTTTGTAAATTTAAAAATTGTTGGCTTTATAGTTTTTCATTTGTTTTGCTATTTTGTGTGTGTGTGTTTTGTAGCTAGAAAAGCTATAATATAAGGAATTCGAGCCCACCTTTTATGTTTGTACATATTTAATAATATCATAAAGAAAATAGTTTAAGTTGGGGACATGGGACCTTGAAAATGTGTTTTTACATTTAGTGAGTTTTAGTGGGGTGTTCATGCTTTACTCAACCTGGTGAAAAAAAGTCATTGTAGAGCTTTGGGCTTCAGGGCCAGTCCCCAGAATACTCATTTCAAGTAAGTCCAGGTGCGATAGCTCAGTGTAGGACAGATAGGTCTGTTACTGATGCTGCTAAGGGTGCTGGTGGTGGTGAAAAATAGAAGAGAGTGATCTTAGGAAAATATAGGAAGATTGGTTGGCAAATATGGAGGAATTTTAGGTAAAGTTGGAGCTTTCTTTGCAATTTTGTTTTTGGCTCTGAATTTGTGAGTTCTCTTTCTTAGTGACCTTTCTCAAATGGGTAAGTGAAATGCAGTGTTTTTATTTCTAGATTTAAAAGAGTAAACACTAAACGGCACTTCTGTGGATGGTGCAGATTTCTTCGGTGTGGAACACTGGAAGACCTAAAGAACTGCTTAAAGTCATTGTCATAGAAGATCAGAGGAAAGAGATGCTTATTTTCTGATACTGTCTTCCCCTCTTAACTCACTCCCCCACCCCCTTGCCCCAACCTTCCCATCCCAGGCCCTGCATTGGGAAATAGGAGTAGAAAGAAATAAGGGCTTTTAAAAAATTTTACTCTAATAGAAGGGGTACTGGGAGCAGGTGTTATTTCAGAGTCGACTTTGCTACCATGTCCAGAGTAATACTGTCTGGAGGTCAGTCAATCAGCAAATATTTATTGAACACCAACTGTGTGCCAGGCATTATCTAGGGAGCTGAAACAGTGAACAATACAGAGTCTCTGCTTTCAGACTTAATAAAACGAATACTTTATGATTCTGTTCTATTCTGTCTGTATCTACACTCGGTACACTTTAGATGAATATGTGTGGGCAATTTGAAGAATTTTAGTGCATTCTTTATGCTGATATGGCTGATTTCTAGGGTAGAATACAGAGTTAGATATTGTAAAGGCTCAAATTAATTTGTTCTTTTTGTCTTTCTCTGTTTTAAGGGGTGTCATGAAAGTTGACATAAATCTTCAGAAGGTGGACATTGACCAATGTTCAAGTGATGGCTGGTTTTCAGGAACTCACAAATGTCACCTTAACAATTCAGAGGTAAGAACATGGAGATAAAGTTCTCTGAAATCAGAAGCTCAGAAATATAATACTTTTGAATATATTGTATTTTTGTGGGTAGGTGAACAAGAGGCATCTTACTGGGAATAAAATCTATGCAGGTCTGAATGTTGCCAAATGAACCGAAAGAGGAGTAGAAAATGAAATTTGTTCAGAATAACTGTTCATTTGGGGACTAAGAGAAGGCTGAAACTAAAATTATGTCTGAAGTTTGGCTTTAGTCAAGGCTGACCCTATTGTTCAAAATGGGCTGGAAATTAAAATAGCCCTGAAGTGAGAAACCAGTCCCAAGAGGGGTCAACCAAAGTATGCACATTTTTATGGAGCATGATGCTTGTCGAAACATTGATGGTATTCATTCAGACACCCTGCCATCTGCTAGAAAAGCAATAGAGAAAGTGTGGCTAGGAGATTTTGAAAAAAAGGAGAAAACTGTACACAGGAAACTGAAACAGAAATGTGTGTATTTGGTGTGTTTTTTCCAATTTGCAATTCCTATCCATACTTGATTTCATGGAACTCTGGTTGGTAAGGGACAGGCAGAGAGATCATACTTCTGGAAATAAGGCTGTCACTTGTCTTTTTTTTTTTAACTATTTTTTTTTATTGAATGAAAGATTCTTTAAATTCTGTAGTGCTTTACAATTTTCAAGTTTCACACAGTTGATTTCATATAATCCCATAATAACTCTTTTTTCCCCTCTACCCCTATATTGCCCCTCTCTCAATTCCCTTTCTCCACTGGTAACCACCAGTTTGTTCTTGATATCTGTGAGTCTGCTTCTTTTTTGTTATATTCACTAGTTCGTTGTATTTTTTGGATTTCATATGTAAGTGATAGCACACAGTATTGGTCTTTCCCTGCCTGACTTACTACACTTAGCATAATGCCCTCCAGGTTCAAACATGTTGCTGTAAATGGCAACATTTCATTCTTTTTATGGCTATGTAGTATTACATTGTGTGTGTGTGTGTGTGTATATACACACACATACATACACACCACACCTTCTTTATTCATTCATCTGTTGATGGACACTTAGGTTGCCTCCATATTTTGGCAATTGTAAATAATGCTGCTATGAGCATTGGGCTGCGTGTATCTTTTCAAGTTAGTGTCACTTGTCTTCTGTAGTTTCAGAGATGACATGTGATGACATCCTCATTTCGTTTTCAGTAATCTATCTCTGAGGTCCCCAGATGCTCTGAAACAAATGTACAATAAAGCTCCTGACCTTAAGTACTTGGGCTATCTCAACTTTCCATGAATTTATGAGGAAAGTCAGCTTGATTTATTTAAAATAGGGAATATTCATATAAATGTAGTAATCTACATGTTCAATTTGAATTTTTGCCAAATACTCCCGCAGCCCACCACTACCCAAGTAATCTTCCACAGTTCCCCACATCCCCCTACATTCCACGCACACCTCCACCTGCCCTCCATACTTCCCACCACAATATCCCTCAATCCTCCCACCCCCGATGAAACCCCCCAAATCCCCCACATCCCTCTAAGCCCATCGCACATCCCCACCATGTTTCCATGACCCCCTCTTCCTCAGTACCCCACACATCCCCACTCCCACATCTCCATACACCTCCACGTAGCCAACCCTCTGCACAGCCCTCACTTCCTTCACTCCCTGCCCCCAAATTGGGACCCAGTTATGTCAGTGAAATGCTTCTGTCTTGTCAAGTCACAGAGGTCAAGATCCTCTTTTCATCTCCCTTCACTGTTTGTTCTTATGGTTTTGAACTTTTCTGAGTTCCCACTTCCGTTTGGATGGTTCTGGCATTTCTAAAGATATTAATTTCAGTTACTGATTTGGTAAATATCTTTAGCCTGATTATTATCTCCATGCCAATGGCGTATAGCTCCAAAGCTTTGTCTTTTAGCCAGAGTGGAATTTTTCCTGCATGGGTGTCATATTGTGGATATTGATCTGTATGTGCTCATTTCTGTATAGCCTTGTTTCAGTGGTGCTCCTGGGTGGTTCAATAAACAGTCTGTGTAGAAACAAGGAGATATTTTTTTTACCAGTCTGTTACAGTTGCTGCTTGCCTCTAATTATCTTGTTGTTTTTCCTCCATATAGCACATCTGTGTATTTGACTAGATGGTCTTATTGGGTGGCCTTTTGGAAGATTGATTTATTTTCATTGCATCAGGATTACCAATTTTCTGAGGGTTGTGTCTTTTTAAAGCTTTCAAATAAAGCTAAGTTATTTCAAGGTAAAATATTATCCTCTATTCTGGTAAACAAAGATCAGGGTGAATGTGTAACTTTTGGCTTTATATATGGGAGCATTGCATTTATTCAATTCCTATAGGAAAAAACCAGAAAACCATACCCTGTAAGACAACCAACAGTTCAGTGAATCTCATTTGAAAATGTTGTACAAAGAGGTTCAATGATCAAAAAATAACATCAACAAACACTGAATCTACAAAATGCATATTTTGAAAACTCTGGATCCCTCGACCCCTTTATTTGCCCAGGTCCTAGGGTTGGGAGTCGAGATCTTGGTGTCCTAGGCTGGGCCCCTGAGGCCCTTGGTGGGTAGTCTGATTGACACAGGGCTGGCCTGGAACTTCTCTAAGGTTCTGGAATTGGTGCTGGTCACTCTAGGTACCTGCCGCCGGTCCATACCACATCCTCAGACTTGGGACCAGCAGTGGTCTTTCAGTCCTTCCCTGTAGTGATGTGAATTGGAGACTAGGAACTGGCTTCTACTGATGTTTTTATTGCTTGGGAAACAGAAAGGAAAGCTCTTGTTCAGGGCGTTTTTCATCTGTACTGGCTCGCCTTTGTTCCTTGTCACAGATTTTCTGTCACAGACCCCAAGGATCATTGTGTAAACCAGCTTGTTTTGGGAGGTATCTACCACGATTCGTATTTGTAGGGTGTAGGGGCCTGTCTGTGAAAATCCACATCACGAGAAACAGAGACACTCATCGTGTTTACTGGGTTTTATTTTGCCAATATTTAACATTCTTCTCTTGTAAATACCACAGGGAGTTACAAATTTCAAAGTTATAATTGAGGCAAACTTTTCACCTAAAAATTTTTTTTCCAGGGTGTTGGCTTTTCAGCCTCCAAGGTATCTTAAACTAGTATAGCGAGTCTGATGTTGGAAACAGATAAGTGGTATGTAACCAATGAGCGAAGCTTCAGGTGCATTTTAGAAAGGCATGGGATAGTTTGTGAGGAGAATAAATTCTCAACAAGTTTGGGTTGTTATCGAGTCTAGGAGGCCAATAAGTATTTTTTGAAGGGCATAGTAAATTGAGATCTGAGTCGACACCCTGAACTGGATTGCAGGATTATTCTGGCTGTTTTTATGACTGATTCAGATCACTGCTACCTGGACTTGATCATGTTTTCAGTATCCATTTAAATAATTCTTGACCTATGTCATATCATTGTTTGCTTTGAGTACACAAAATCTTCTCCTACAGAATAGTTTATTGAAAACATTCAAATAAATTGATACTGCTGTTTTAAAGGATTTCTTTGTTTCCATTAGAAGAATTTTTAAAATCACTATTTAAAGTAGGAAACATTAGGACAGTGGTCTTGAAACTTTTTGATTATATTCTATTAGTAAAAATGCTTTAAGCATCCACCAATGGTATTTGTATATTTTTTATGCTATAAGCTATATGCATCTTTTGTTATATATTCTGTATATTATAAATCAGAACTTAATTGGGTTGAGATAAATATGAAATATGGTTTTAATATAGATTATATTTTATAAAAATAAATGTATCTTTAATGAGAGCAATGTAATTGACTGATTTACAGTTTTTGAAAAATTTTCAGTGACAGTGTTATGATTGATTATGTTTCATCATTTAAAAAAAAATCTTAGTTTAGTCATTTGCAGAGACGTGGATGGATCTAGAGACTGTCATACAGAGTGAAGTAAGTCAGAAAGAGAAAAACAAATATCGTATATTAACGCATATATGTGGAATCTGAAATAATTGATAGAGATGATCTTTGTAAATAGACGATTTGCAAAGCAGAAATAGAGACACAGACGTAGAGAACAAATGTATGGATACCAAGGGGGAAAGGCGCCGGGTGGGATGAATTGGGAGATTGGGATTGACATATATACACTATTGATACTATGTATAAAATAGATAACTAATGAGAACCTACTATATAGCACAGGGAATGCTGCCCAGTGCTCTGTGGTGACCTAAATAGGAAGGAAATCCAAAAAAGAAGGGATATATGTATAGGTATAGCTGATTGACTTTGCTGTACACCTGAAACTAACAACATTGTAAAGCAACTATACTGCAATAAAAATTAAAAACAAACAAACAAACAAAATCTTACTTTAATACTTAGTAATGCAATGATTCAGAAGTCTCTAAGTTCAGTTTATTTTTATATTTAGTTTTAGTGTCTGTCATAGTTGAAAATATGCCTCACAAGGATATGTCAGTCCCAACTGAAGACATTAATTGTTGACTATATTTTCTAAGTACCAGTGTTCATTTCTCAGTTCCATCTCCAATTTTGCCAAGGTTTTTTTTCAGAAATACAGCTGGCAGTTTTTCATCTTACCTGAAGTCAGCTGGTCCCTACTAATTGGAAAGCTGGGCATCTTAATATTTTAAAAGAATAGGTTAAAAATCCACTCAGACTTTCATGGGGAATATTTTCAAACAGATGAGGAAATTTTATTTCCAAGTTTAAACTGTATGGCTATGTGAGTATTTATAGTTTTTGGCAACAAAACCCACAGAACACTGAAAATATTTCCAAATATCCATTTTCAAAATGCTCACTTCAGAAGGCTTTCACATGGATTATTGAAATGTCACAGTTACTTTGAAGGAAGAGCTTATATATTAAAAAAAAAAAAAACCTGCTACATAGACACTACTGACATCCACTTGTCGTAGAGCAGGTCAGCAAATTTAGAACATTTGCCTTTTTTGTAAACAGCAATGCATAACTAATCTTCGAGTTTAGAAGCAAGTAGTTCACTCTGATAATCAGAAAATCTCTGTGTGGGAAAAGGTTTTCCAGGTCACACGCCATCTTATTATGAAGAGTTGGAAATATTTTACAATTTAAAATAATATACTCTGTAAATCCATGTAGATGGTCGTATATAAAAGGTAATACATTGAAATGTGAAAGCAAATATAGGAACCAAGTAACCACTGTCAATATTTCTGTCTTAAAACTCCCAGTTTTACCTCTGGTGCCTTAGCAGTATTATGGTCATATGAAATGTGGATTGAGTGAAGGCATTAATGTCAATCCAAGCCTTAAATATTACTAAAGCTAAATTTATTTCTTATTTTTTTATTAAAAAAGTTAAATATAAATAGAACTTTTAGTATTTTTTTCCCCACATGTGTCCTCTGCTTTGGAGACCACTTCTTGAGGTTATCAGATTCACTGTTCTATCCAGAATCACGGGAATGGTTTTGTTGTCAGCTCAGCCAGTGGTTTTATATAGTGATAAGACAATTTTTGGATATCTCTTCTTTTCTATTGAATGCACTGAATGAGAGTCTGTGTGTAGCTCCTTACTACTTCATTAGATGTAACTCAATGAATCTCTAAAGAAATCTTTTTAAAAAGTTAAAATATAGGAAAAGATATAATTTAGTACACAAGAAAATAAATTTAATGCAAAAATCTAAAGAAAGCAGAAGGAATTAATCATTCTCTTTTGAAAGCCCTCTTATATACAGAACATAGCTTAATCATTTGGCTATGGCAGGATTTAGAGTACTTTCCTAGAGCTCTTTTATTTAATTCAATTTCTGATTGAGTGAAATTGTTTAGAAACCGTTATATATTAGTTTTCATCTTGTGGCTGAAATGTCAACATTGCTCTTCTTTTCTCTAGAAAGGTTCTGCATTACATATGTTATCGTTCACCTATCTCCAGAACTGTGCTGTTCAGTATGAGAACCACAAGCTACATATGGCTACTGAAATGAAAATCAATTAAAATTAAACAAAATTAAGAATTCAGGTCCTTAGCCCCATTAACCTGATTTGAAATATATGGTAGCCACATGGAACCATTGGACCCTGGACAATTAGTGGACAAGCTGGGCTCTTGAATATGGCCTAGCTTATAGTGTAGTTAAACCACACAAATTATTGAAACCTTTCAAATGCCTGAATTTCCTTATATGGGTGAATCAGTAACATTGCCTTTAAATTCACTAAGGGACATTTAAGGACAAACTTGAAATGAATTTTGGCTTACATAATCATTCTTATGATCTACTGTGTTAACTCAGTTGAAAATAAGTAATGATAAACCTGCAAGCTATTTTTAATGCCATTATTTTACACTGAAAACTGTGAAAAAATCTTCCAGTAAATGGGGAAATACTGGTAATCTTCTAGACATTTAAATTTCCACTGTTTGTAGTAAAACTTCTGTTTTCTCTCATTATCAATACAAAATGTGATTAATGTGAACTCACACTCTTCTGCTAAGATGTAGGGCAGTGATCAGGTGTTCATTGGTGCCTAGCACAGTGCCTGGTACATATATTGAATTAATGGAGGCAACCTGTTCTGTGGGTAGATGGCCTCCTTATAATAATATAGAATTACTGCTTTTGATTTCTCCCACTGGAATTGCTCAAAATAAAGTTAATTTTTTTTTTTTTCTTCACAGCAGCCACTCAGATATTTGAAGACTGCTGTCAGCCTGCTTCTAAGTCTTTCTTTTAGGCTAAATATCTTCTGTTTCAGTCAAGTATCGTTTTACTAGGTTTAACCAAAAGAGGCCATACCATTACTGTATGACTCCCCATTTGTTTTTGAACTTGTGAAGACCTAACTTGTTTGATTTTGTTACATAGTCCTTTCTAAAATTAATGGGAAACTGATGATATTTTCAGAGTTTTCATTGTGCTCCTGAAAGTTATTTGGACTAGATATTCTGGACTTGCTCCAAAACTAGAGTTAGGAAATAGTATTCCAAAATAACTGTACTGGGGTGCCTAATAAGTCAGTTAAGGGAAAGCTGACTCTCTCTTTTTTTTAATTTTATTTTTTTTAACTTTTAATTTTATATTGGAGTATAGTTGATAAACAGTGTTGTGTTAGTTTCAGGTGTACAGCACAGTGATTCAGTTATACATATACATGTATCTGTCCTTTTCAAATTCTTGTTCAGAGCTGGCTCTCTTGTTCAGAGAAAGATGTTTCCAGGAACAGAGCAAGGGTTCACCAGTGGCTATTGCCATCTTGTGGTTGGGGGAAAGGGAGAAATAGAGAGGGGATTTTGCAAGGCTTATAAAAACTTCATGCAACATTGGCTATATGGTTGGAGTAGGTGCCTCTTAAGTATCTTTGCAACCGTAAGATTTTATACTTCTAGCAAACTGTAAAGGGAAAAACTGAAAGGTGTTTCCATCCAAAGGCAATGCTCTGACTATCCTTGCATTGGCAATACCTTGAATTCTCACATTGCATGTGATTGTGCCTGCAAAACTTGAGATTTTCTTATTTTGCTCTATGGTAATGATAAAGCAAACTGCACTGCTATTCATCATTGGCACCTTCATTCAAGCTAGCTTATAGGATTTGATTTCCACTTACTCATTAAGCACTTTGGTGATGGTTATGGACGACTAACACATTCTGACGGAAGTGAGAAGGAAAAGCCAAAACATGTTTAGTTGACTTTAGGTTGCGAATCTGGGATGATGTGAGCCAGAAAGGAGGCAATATAGGGGAGTATTATTATTTTTTTCTCTAATTTGCTTCTTTTGCTTATGAAGGAATCAGATACCTTAGAGTAGAAGATAAATCCATTTTTTCCACTATGACAAAGTCATGATATTTGGTATCTGCTCCTGAATAACACTCCTTTGTATACATTCCATGTCACTGGATTGTATCACCAACCTTCTTGAACTTGTTGATCTAATGTTGGGACCTTTGAAGTATTTGCATTAGAATGTATAAAGGGGGAGCACATCCTGTCTATTCAAGGTAAATAGACTCTTTCTCTAGATCTGTCTGTCTATCTCATGTCTATATCTCTATTTATCTGTCTATTTGAGACAAAAATCTATTAAATCCTGATTTATAGCTTTCTACTTTATCAACTTTATGGACTACATAAAATGTTTTTTTAAAAAAACCCTTACAAGATCTTATTCATAAGATCTCTTACCAGTAGTGTAGGTAAAGGCACTTTTGATAATATTTGCTAGTAATTAAGTTTTCTTTAGCCCAAGCCTGAAAAGTCTATAAGATGCCAAAAGTGAAGTAGCCCTTTGATACAAGTTTGTTTTTCAATCTCTAAGAAAACAATTATTTCATAATAAAAAGCAAGATGTGTCCATTTCGTACTTAATTATAGTGTGAGTTACGTATTATTGTTATTCCCATTATTTAGATGAGAAAATTAAGACTTAGAGTGGTTTAAGTAACTTGACTGAGGTCATAAATCTAGTAAATGGTATTTCAGGAATTTAAACTATAGGAAGGTACTATGGGTGACATACGGTTGTTTGGAGAGAGAATCACTGACTGGTAATGGCCCATGGGCTGATACCGTTAGTCTTGTGAGTTCAGCCAAGAGGCATGCTGGAATCTTACTTAACTAATTGGTTAGGAGTATACCAGTCAGGAAGAACTGATCTAGCTCTCAGGTGGCCGCAACAAATTTCCAAGAGGGTACGGCAAGCTCACATAGAAATTTGGATTAGGATCAGTGTACAACGGCTTCCATCTTACAGGTGTGTGAGCGGCAGCAGCAGAAGTTTCTTGCCAGTGGTGGTACTCTTGTTTCAATGTATGGCAGTGATTTGGGATGGTAGAAATGTCCAGTTTGAAACTGAACCCAAGGGATAAGATCCATCTCCTTAGATAGAAGTTGTTGAGGGCTGTACACATTGTCGGGGCATCAGTTAAGAGGGCAGGTGTTAAGGAAAGGGACTTATTCCTTGCAGGGAGTTAGAATACAAATCAGAATGTAGGAATAAAACTAAGGTGAATATGGAGGATTGCAACTCACTGGGTACAGGGATGCCAAGGGGATCTACTGTGTTTATGATAATATATAAATACATTTTAAACTCTAACTATTGCTGAAGATAAACACCTAAAATACTCCCAAACTTCTCTATGATTAGGGGTTAGAATGGGGCTGAGCTTAAAGGTGGGCATATGCAGCATATGCAGCTAGGCTGGGGTGGGCTGGGGCGAGGAGTTTGACTTACATACAACAATGGATATGAACTCAAAGTACTAGATTTCTTGATCTTTTCAATGCGGTGAGAGAACATCTGATGAAATATGAAGTTAGTGAACAGATTTGGACTGTGTAGCTAAATTTATAATGGAGTCAATCAGGGAAAAATAAACTCTACCTATTAAACCATTGCTTTTGTCATTTTCAGTAGCAGAAAAATTGCTACTTGTCCAATTCTAGATATGAGAGGCAATCAGAATATACAGTGAGTGCCTGAGGGTGACTTTTTTAGGGGTTAAATATAGCTTTGCATCATTAGCTTATGTGGGGAAAAAATCCCATTATGACAGCAAATCAGATCTAATCTGGCACTCCCTCTGCTACAATTATATAAAATATGGTGGAAGCTTGTCAAAGCTTTCAGTGAGAAATGAGGCTACTGATGCTTGGCAGCCCCCTTTTGAGCACAGTGAAGAATCATGTTGCTTAGCTACAGCCCTTGGCTGATTTAGAAAGCTTTAACTGACTGTATTATACAAGAGTTAAACTCTATTCCTTGATTTTTTTTTTTTTCCCCCTAAGAGAAAAAGCCTTATTTACCACCTTCTTATTTTTGGGGTATCTTTACCAAGTCATTTATGTCTATTCACCCAGGACACATTTCGATTTATCATTGTTTTTCTCTCCCCAGGGTTTATAGATTGAGAGAGAACAAGTGGGTGGTTGGTGATACAAGGAGAACATAAAGTATTGAAATAAATGCTTTTGCCGGCAAAGTAATGTGCAAGTGTCTATTTAAATTTTTTGTTTTCACTTGAAGTCATTGTATTTTTCCCCTCTTTCTGCTTATTCATAGTTTGAGTTGCTATTGTCTTTATAATGCACAAGAATGTATAACATTTAATTATATTTTTGTGTTTCAAAATGTAAACTGACATAGGTGTATGGAGAAGTATAGGGAACAGTGAATGAAACAGGAGTAAGTGTGTGGGTTGGAATTGGAACCAAAACACTGAAAACAGACGGATTAAGGGGAAAAACAAAGAAGAACTGTAAATGGAGAGGTTTACAGCAATTATTGTACGTGAAGTAGAAAAGTGTGTAAAGGGGGAAATGTCAGATGTTGTCAGAGACCATTTCAATGGGGTAAAAATACTCAAGGACTCTTAAGTCTGGAGGAGATTCTAAAAGGCTTTTGGTTCATGCTGTCTCCAGAAGGAATATTTTTTATACTGTTCTAAATATGTAGATATCTACTTATTTTTATACCTCTTCAGGAAAGAGAGCTGTCCCTAAGCAATGCTTTCTAACATCTTACCATAATTATTGGAATGAAGTAGAGCCATGACCTAATCTTGATTATGTAATTATTCAGTAGATTTTACTGTTGACTTGTCAGTACAATCTGTTTTATACATGCAAAAGCAATTTTTCCTGCTTTACAGTTCCCTGATTACCTGCAGGAAAGCCTATAGAGTTGATTCTATATTTACATTCAGAAATAGGATAATGGTTAATTGTTGCTACAGGCTTGGCTCCATCATGATTCTAATTCTGTTGAAGCCCAGATTTCATAGACTTAGAAGCTACACCACTTCGTTTACGGGTTTTGTTTTTATGCTGGTCTGCAAATCACCTTCATTTGCCACCTTTTAAAGTATGTTTGTGTAATATCATCATTTTCAAAGTGTGGTCCTGGAACCCTTCAAGTGAGGACCCCTGGGGGTCCTCAAGACCCTATTGAGGAAGTCTGTGAAGTTAAACCTTTTCATAATAATTTTCATAATAATTCAGAGACTATTTGCCTTTTGAACTCTCTATTCTCATGGGTGTACAGAGGCTTCATAAAATTTGATATAGAAACAGGTTGAATGCAGAAAGGAATATGAGAATCTAGTTGTCTTCTAATAAGCCAGACTTTAAGGAGATTTGCAGAAATGTAAAACAATGATACTCTTCTCGCTAAGTTTTTTTATTTTTGGAAAATATTGTTATTTTTAATAAATACACTATGTTAACATGTAATGAGCTTATCGCTATTTTTAAATGAATTAATAAATATTTTGGAAGTTTCTCCATTTAATATTTAAGATGGTAAATATCAATGGATATAAGCAACATAAATAAAAGCTCTTTGATATTCTCAATAATTTTCAAGAGTGTAAAGGGGTCCCAAGATAAAAAATTTGAGAGGTCCAATCTGGTGTGTTCCTCAGCTCCTGCATGATTCTGACCCTGACTCCACTTCCTGGTTTCTATGCTTTCTCTCCCTTACTTTGATGATTCTACTGACAGATTTCTGTATCCCACTTCTCCTCTCCATCTTCTCTCCTGATAATTTCAGCCTCAGACTCCACTGAACCTTTAGCCTAGTGTCATTAGAATTGGTGGATGACAGAAGGGCAGTGATCACATTAGTTTAAATGGCAATCTGTCTAAAATAAAATTTCACATATTAAGTTTGATATGTATTTCTAACTATAGTGACTGCATTACAGGTAAAAATTTTCATGTATTATTTCACTTATTAGTTTGAACAGAAAAGACACTTTTAGGATTTTGATTTTGATTTCATTTTTTAACATATTTGACCAAAACGTCAAATAATGGAATATACCGTATTTTATCCTCTGAATTTCGTGTTGAAATTTCAAATGTAAATTAGAAGTCATTTATACACTAAAGCACATAGAACTGTATAGGATTCTGCAGCCTTAAGTATGTATAAAGGCCAGTGTGTCTGTTTAGTTAGTGCCGTTTATTAATAAATGGCATATTGAAGTTATGCCTGAAAATTTTCTTCTTAAGATTGGTCTGAAATTTAATCCTATTATGTGGTAAGCTGGTCAACAACGATTTAATTTTTGTTTTTAATTAATGAATTGCAAATTCAGTAAACATCATTTTTTTTTTTCTGTTCAGTCAAGATCGTCTTTGGACCAAATGAATACCATGCATGTGTAAAATTAAAAGTCAATTTAGTATTTTATTCCTTTGTTGAAATAGAGATCCCAGAATCTGTTTTTTTTTTAATGTGAAAGACTTCACAAAGCTTTCTTTATTTTTATTTTTTTTTAATAAGTATAGCCTAAAGGGACACAGCACATTTAATTTTACTTATTTATTTATTTATTTTTGTTGCGATATGCGGGCCTCTCACCGCTGTGGCCTCTCCCGTTGCGGAGCCCAGGCTCCGGATGCGCAGGCTCAGCGGCCATGGCTCACGGGCTCAGCCGCTCCGCGGCATGTGGGATCTTCCCGGACCGGGGCACGAACCCGCGTCCCCTGCATCAGCAGGCGGACTCTCAACCACTGCGCCACCAGGGAAGCCCACAAAGCTTTCTTTAAACAGGTTAAATATTTGGTTGACAGCTATACAATGTTTTGTTACCCCTGCAACAGTGATACATATGTTGTTGAATGAGGGTGACTGGAAATGAAATTCTGCACCTTTTTTCCTCTGTCAGGGTTGATTAGATTTTGAATTACAGAAGTGCTTGTGGAACTCTACTCAATACTCTGTAATGGCCTATATGGGAAAAGAATCTTAAAAAAAAAAAAAAAAAGGGGATGTATGTATATGTATAACTGATTCACTTTGCTGTACACCTGAAACTAACACAACATTGTAAATCAACTATACTCCAATAAAAATTTAAAAAAATAAAAAAAGCTTGATAGCCAGGTCTCTCTGGTGGCAATGTGTTGAGCTTTTCCCTTTTCCTCACTCCCACAACCAGTCACTTGTGAGTTCTTGTCAGTTCTACCTCAGTATCTCATCAATTTGTTTTCTTCCTCATTCTTCTTTTTTTTCTACAAAGTCCTTATTCTTTATTTATTAATTTTCTGATATTCATATGATATTGCTAAATTTCAAGTTGTTTTCATTCATTTATTTATTTACTTTAACACTAATGATGAAAAATCTGAAAGAGAAGTTAAGGAAACACTCCCATTTACCACTGCAACAAAGGTTTTAATTTCTCTGTCAAATCTGAATGAGATCCTTGCTGGGTAGAGTAATCTTGGTTGTAGGTTTTTCCCTTTTATCACTTTATATATGTCCTGCCACTCCCTTCTGGCTTGCAGAGTTTCTGCTGAAAGATCAGTTCTTGATGTTATGGGGATTCCCTTGTATGTTATTTGTTGTTTTTCCCTTGCTGCTTTTAATATTTTTACTTTGTATTTAATTTTTGATAGTTTGATTAATATGTGTCTTGGCATGTTTCTTCTTAAGATTTATCCTGTATGGGACTCTCTGTGCTTCCTGGACTTGATTGACTATTTCTTTTCCCATGTTAGGGAAGTTTTCAACTATAATGTCTGCAAATATTTTCTCAGTCCCTTTCTTTTTCTCTTCTTCTTCTGGAACCCCTACAATTCGAATGTTGGTGCATTTAATGTTGTCCCAGAGATCTCTGAGACTGTCCTCAATTGTTTTCATTCTTTTTTCTTTATTCTGCTCTGTGGTAGTTATTTCCACTATTTTATGTTCCAGGTCACCTATCCATTCTTCTGTCTCAGTTATTCTGCTATTGATTCCTTCTAGAGAATTTTTCATTTCATTTATTGTGCTGTTCATCATTGTTTGTTTGCATTTTAGTTCTTTTAGGTCCTTGTTAAACGTTTCTTGTATTTTCTCCATTCTGTTTCCAAGATTTTGGATCATCTTTACTATCATTACTCTGAATCCTTTTTTAGGTAGACTGCCTATTTCCTCTTCATTAGTTTGGTCTGGTGGTTTTTACTTTGCTTCCTCATCTGCTGTGTATTTCTCTGTCTTCTCATTTTGCTTAACTTACTGTGTTTGGGGTCTCCTTTTCGCAGGCTGCAGGTTCGTAGTTCCTGTTGATTTTGGTGTCTGCCCCCAGTGGGTAAGGTTGGTTCAGTGGGTTGTGTAGACTTCCTGGTGGAGGGGACTGGTGCCTGTGTTCTGGTGAATGAGGCTGTATCTTGTCTTTCTGGTGGGCAGGACTGTGTCTGGTGGTGTGTTTTGTGGTGTCTGTGAACTTATTACGATTTTAGTCAGCCTCTCAGCTAATGGGTGGGGTTGTGTTCCTGTCTTGCTAGTTAGTTGTTTGGCATGAGTTTTCAGCACTGGAGCTTGCTGGTCGTTGAGTGGAACTGGGTCTTAGTGTTGAGATGGAGGTCTCTGGGAGAGCTCTCGCTGATTGATATTACGTGGGGCCAGGAGGTCTCTGGTGGACCAGTGTCCTGAACTCGGCCCTCCCACCTCAGAGGCTCAGGCCTGACACCCGGCTGGAGCACCAAGATCCTGTCAGCCACATGGCTTTGGGAAGTCTGAGGTCTTCTGCCAGCGTTCAGTAGGTGTTCTGTAGGAGGTGTTCCACATGTAGATGTATTTTTGATATATTTGTGGGGAGGAAGGTGATCTCCATGTCTTACTCTTGAAGGTCCTCCTCTTCTCTCATTGTTACTACAACTGACTTAGTTCTAGTCTTAGTTGTTTCTTGCTTGGACTTTTGTAGTACTCTCCTGCTGTCTTCAGTCTTATTCTTCAATTCATTGTCTGTGCTGCTGCCAATGTGATTTTTACAAAAATTGATGTGATTATGTTGTCCTGTATTTTTTTTTTTTTGATATTGTGTCACATAGCAGTTAAAAGTGCTGAGTTTGAATTCAGATTGCCTGAGTTTGTTAACCTTTCTATGCCTCCAGCTTCTTTAACTGGGAATTATTCTCTGATGTATGCAGAACGCTTTGCATGTACATTCTCTATAAATATTAGCTGTTTTCCATAGCACTTTATATGCTTGAAATTATTTATAATTATTTATGTCTGTCTTCTGTGCTAGACTGTAAGCTTCAGAAGGGCGGAAACCACATCAGTTATGTTCATCATTGTATCTCAAGTGCCATAACAATGTCTGTAATAAAGGCGCTCAACAAGTATTTGCAGTTGACTGCCTAATATTCTTCAGTGACTCTCCTTAATCTCTGTGATAAAAGCCACCTTATATACATGGCTTTCTAAATCTAAATTTCTTCTCACGCTACAATACCTGGTTACTTGCCTTCCATGATTCTACTGCGGTGTTTCATGTCTCCATGCATATATTTGCATATGCTCTTCCTTTGGAATAACATACTGTTTCTCACTTTGGCCACCTCAAAGTTCCTGCATATTCTTGGAGTCCTAGGTTTTGATCTTCTGTGACCCCTTGGCAGCCTTTTCCCCAATTCAAGCAGAGCAAGTTCTCCCTTATGTGCCGCTCTAGTACATTGTTCATATTTTAATTTTAATACCTATAATGCTGTATTAAAATGACTTGATTACTCTTAATTACAATAGCTACTTTCATCAGATGCCTGCCCTATTATTGTGTCATATATACGTGTGTGTGTATACATATATATGTGTGTATATGTTTGTGTGTCTGTGTGTGTGTATGTATATATTGAATTTAATCCTCAGAATAGTCTTTGAGAGCTTCCCTGGTGGCGCAGTGGTTGAGAGTCCGCCTGACGATGCAGGGGACACGGGTTCGTGCCCTGGTCCGGGGAGATCCCACATGCTGTGGAGTGGCTGGGCCCGTGAGCCATGGCCGCTGAGCCTGCACGTCCGGAGCCTGTGCTCCGCAATGGGAGAGGCCACAACAGTGAGAGGCCCGCGTACTGCAAAAAAAAAAAACATAGTCCTAGAAAATACCTATTATTATTCCAGTTTTACAGATGAGGGAACTGAGGCTCAGCTACTTAAAAAAATTGATATAGGTTACATCTTAATTAAGAATTTGGACTGATCAGTTGCTGATGCAAGAGTACCTTGAGGCAAGGGCTGTGGCCTACTCATACATCTTATTGGTATGGCTGCTCTTGTAGTTTAATTTCATGTACAATATCATATTTGTGTTATACAGTATGTCTTACGGTGACTGTTTTCATCACTGTATCACATCCATAAGAAAGATTTAGATTAATGAGATTAATTCTGCCATAGCTTGCCAGGTAGTCCATCTTCCTTTAGGAATGGAAGATTCTAGGCATAGCCTGGTTACTCATAATACTCTTCCTACTATCTGAAAACCTTCTTGGATACTTAGATTGTAGGTCTAACTTTAGTTTGTTTTATATTTTACTTCATTTATTTCATTTACTTATTGCAAGCATTTCTATTAAAAATGAATAAGGGTTCAATTAAAATTATGGTTTTCTTATTAGGAAACGTCTATTATCACAAATACTATAATCAACTACTATTATTTTTAGAATCAAATAAAAACTCTGTAAATGCTACAATGACTTAGTTATGTGCTTTAGTTTCTATTGTTTTTCATTTGTGACAGATGCATTTTGTAAAAAGGGTGTAAAGAATTCAGAGTAGGTGGCTCTACAGATTGACTAGTGATTATTCTCAGTTCACCATTGTCAAGTATTTTTGTCACTTATCTAGATTTGAAAGAATGAATGAACACATGATGCTTTTAAAAACTGCATCTCTTTTTGACATAAAAATATAGAGCTTTACTAATACTATTCAACTAAATCCATATAAATTCTCTTCCACAATCAAATACCAAATTAAAAATTAGATTTTTCTTGATAGGAAGTTTTTCAGTATGTATAAATGTATAATTGTCAATTTTTAGCCTTCCCTTCCTATCTCCCTCACCCTTCTTCTGTCTTTTTCATTTGCCTGTCTTTGCTTATTTTTAAATCTCTTCTGGTTTTTTTCCTTTTTCCTGCCCTCTGCTCTCCTCGTTTTCTCCTTTCCTATTCTTTTTTTTAAAAATAAATTTATTTATTTAATTTATTTTTATGTTTGGCTGCATTGTGTCTTTGTTGCTGTGCGCAGGCTTTCTCTGGTTGTGGCGAGCGGGGACTACTCTTGGTTGCAGTGCGCGAGCTTCTCATTTCAGTGGCTTCTCTTGTTGCCGAGTATGGGATCTAGGCGCGCAGGCTTCAGTAGTTGTGGATCGTGGGCTCAGTAGTTGTGGCTTGCGGGCTCTAGAGTGCAGGCTCAGTAGTTGTGGCGCACGGACTTAGTTGCTCCATGGCCTGTGGGATCTTCCCAGACCAGGGCTTGAACCTGTGTCCCCTGCATTGGCAGGCGATTCCCAACCACTGCGCCACCAAGGAAGCCCTCTCCTTTCCTATTCTTGTCTTTATTTTCCTTTTTTTAAAAAACTGTATTAATTCCCAGA
Source organism: Neophocaena asiaeorientalis asiaeorientalis (assembly GCF_003031525.2). NCBI lineage: Eukaryota > Metazoa > Chordata > Mammalia > Artiodactyla > Phocoenidae > Neophocaena > Neophocaena asiaeorientalis. Next base: position 2,023,626 of record NW_020172293.1, on the reverse strand, counting down.
AAGAAAAATGAAAGCTAGAAGTTTTAATTTCCAATAAATGTTGGGCTAAGAAATAGTGCAACTTGGGCAAAGGTTCTAGGAGTCCTGAGCATTCCTAGAGCAGTGAGTGTGTATCTTTTAAAGTATGATTATACTTTTAATATCTGTTAGTTGATAAAACATAATAAACTAATCATTTCATTACAGTAGTCTTATATACATTTGATAAATAAGATATAAATATCAAGATATGTTTTTAGTTTAAACTAGAAGAATTTCTTGTTGTGGTTTCTTGAGTTTTTTGAGCTTCTTGAGGTGACTCCATGACTCCACAGAGGTTTATGAGCTGCAGCTTACACAGTTCAGCCGCTCCGCGGCATGTGGGATCTTCCTGGACCGGGGCACAAACCCATGTCCCCTGCATCGGCAGGCAGACTCTCAACCACTGCGCCACCAGGGAAGCCCTTCAGAGAATTTTCGAATTTACTTTCTGACTCATGTGCAGGTCCACAAAAACCCATAAATAGTCACAATAGAAACTGTTGATCTATTTCTGGAATATGACCCATTCTTCAACTGAAACTGACTTCTAGTTCCATTGTGTACGCAAATGTGTGTGTGGGGTGGGTGGGTGTAAGACTGTGATTCTCAACCTTGGTTTGTGACAACTTTGACAATCTCCAAGATTGTGACACAATTCTTTTTTTAAAAAAACCTATAAGTTTAAAAAATGTACTTACTAAGTCCCTGTCATGGAACCTTTTTAAAGGGAAATTCTAAATCTGTGATTCTACCTTCAACTTTAAGGAGATTGGAAGGAAGTTCATAATTATCGATAATGTCACTCAGAATCTTCTTTGACACAGGAAGAATATAATTATAGAAAGCAAATTAATTTTCACAAGCCTACTGTGGAGAAGATATAAGACGTGATAAATTTTTCCAATGAATGATGCTCTATAAGCGTATGAGCCATGATGAAACCATTATGTATGTGTGTGTGTGTGTGTGTGTGTGTGTGTGTGTGTGTGTATAATGGTTTCGTAGTTTCTGGCATGTTCTGCAGTTAAAAATGTGTAAAGTGGTTCTGATTTGTTGGTGGGATAACTATCTGAAAAAAAAGCTATCCTTTTGGAAGAAAATTATAAAATTTGCCTTGGGAAAAAGTCAGTGAACTGAATATTGTCCACTGCTGTTTGCAAGTTTAGTAATCATAAAACCAATAGGTCTGTGATACAATTTTAGAAACCATAAAAAAGGTTCTATTCTTGATATTTCCAAATTGTTGTCTTAAGCTAACTTAATTATCATTTAGCTTGCTTTTTCCAACGGAAGGTTAATGTATGTATGAATTCAAGAGCTTTGACTATTGTGTGCCGTTCACTTATGGATCATTAAAAAGAACTTCTGTAGCTAAGGACTAAGGAACATAGAGTTTTTAAAATGTTCATGCTACCACCTGTACTTTGGGCTTTGGATCTTTCTTTGTAGTATTTATAAAATACTTTTTAAGAAAACCAAGACTGCCTATACGTGTTGGTTATTTCTTTTTTCCGTTGAAACATTCACAAAAGTGCCTTGATAAAAGTGCTTTTGTTCGTGGTGAAACAGGAAAAATTGATTACAAAACCATCTGAGCCTGTATGAATTCTAAAAACGGATTTACAAAAACACTGTATGATGTAGCAGATCTGAAGATAAGCTTCTTATCATATGACAAGAACATAACCTTTAGTTTAAAATTGTATTGTTATTGAAGAATTCTGTTTTGCCTATTTTAAAAAATGGCTGGTTAAAGTTTTCTTTACATATTTTAGCATAGTTACTGAATCAGAAAGTTCTGAAAAGCTCATAAAAGAATAAGTTCATAGGAGTTCACTAAATTATAAAATAATAAATAATTCAGAAGTGAAAAAATAAATTCTACTTACAATACTCATTGCATTGATATCATCATGTTACAGTATATACAAGAAAACAAAGAAGGTCAAGAAGTGTAATGGGAAGGGAAACAGATTTTAAAGATCCAGTTTCAGAATACCTTGGTATTCTTGTTAGAGAAAAGTTGAGAATGTGATTGTTTGGAGACTAAAAATGCATTTGAAAGCATATTGGAGTTATGTATTTGATTATTTCTGGTTATTGGTTACTGGTTATTTCTAAAGCTGTTTGCAAATTAACTTTCTCCTCTTTTAAAAATATTCAACTACTAGATAAATTCTAAATCTAGTTTTTCAAGAGAGTTAGCTGATTCGGAGGCTCAATACTTTAATACTCAGTCCTTGAAATAAACATAGAAAGTCTTAGGTCTAGTCCTGCTGAATCTGTTACTTCCTGGAAATTCTTGCTGTAGCTTTTATAATGACATCAAGTGTTCTATGGGTTGGACTCCCTGCTCTTCGTGGACACTATTTTCATCAGCCTCTCCAGTTACGTAAATTATTCATATTCATTCTCTTCCCTGCTCCTCCAGTCTCTCTCTGATCCTCTCTCTGTCTCTCTCTGCAAATAGCTCTTTTACGGAGAGCAAACCAACACAATACTGCTTCCAGTAGATAATTTTAGTATTGATAGTTTTGTTTTTCTCTCAGGATCCCTTACAGCTTTCAATATATCTCAGTTCAGCTTTGTGCATCAAGTCATCAGGTACTTTGTTTGATGGCAGGACCAGAAAGACTGTCTTATTTCCTATCCACTGTATTAATTTTGTATTTCTGCATAACACGTTACACAAAGTTAATAGTCCATAACAGCAAAAATTTATTATCTCATAGATTCTGTAGGTTAAAAGTCTAGGCATAGCCTAACTGGGTCCTCTGCTCAGTTAGGACCCTGGTTCCTCAGGGTCTCACCAGGTCTCAAGGTGTCAGCTAGGACTGTGTTCTTATCTGGAATGTGGGGTCTTCTTCCAAGTCATTAGCAGAATTTACTTCCATGTGGTTGTAGGACTGAAATACCTGTTTTCTTGCTGGCTGTCAGCCAGAGATCACTCTCGGCTCTTAGAGGAGCTGTCTCAGGTCCTAGCCAAGTAGGTCTCTCACAACATAAAGGTTTAGTTCTCCAAGGCCAGCAGGAGAATCTCTTTTACTTCAAATCTCAGTCCCTTTTGGATAACTCGTGCCAGATTAAAGTCAGGCCCATCCAGGATAATCTCCCTTTTGACTCAGTCAAAATTGCATCCACAAAATTCCTATGTCTTTGTCATGTAAAATAATCATAGGAATAAAATCTGATGTATTCACAGACCTGTCCATACACAAGGTGCAGGGGATTATAAAGAATGTGTGCAAAAGGGAGTGGGAATCTTGGGGACCATCTTAGCACTCTGACTGCTGCGTATGCTATATCTTTTCAGATAGTTTCTCTTTTCAGCATTGGTTCAGGATCAAAGTGTGCTGAGTTGTAGGTATATCAGTGAGTGCTGTGACTAAAGACCTTATGGGTCCATAGCTACAGTGGCCCTGTGTCTTCCGTCTGCATTCATTACCCAGTAGCCCTTTCCATACAATTAATGAGTACTTTTTTTTAACCCTATTTTTAGCAACTAAATAAATATTAAATACCTTCTTTAATTACTATCATAAGCTGAAAATATTATGAAGATGTTTAGAAAAAGAAGATGTGTTTTTATTTAGAGATGACATTCAAGAATCTGTTGGACTTCAGTGTACCTTAAGCATTCCACATGAAGAATCTGATCTTTAAAAGTAGTGTGCTTTAATTGTCATCCTTGGTTGTCCTCTTTCATGCCCCAGTTAAACATAGATATGCTCAGCAAATCTGTAGATGAAACAAAGCTAATAGCATTAGTAAATGTATTACAGTTACAGAATTGAGATCCAAAAATATTCTAACAATAAAAACAGTTGGCTGAAATTAGCAAGATAAATTTTGATGGGGATAAATTTAAAGCCCTGCATTGCTGTTTTCCCTAAACAGAAAACATTGTCTCAGGTACAGGTTGGTGAATAGATGGCTTAGCATACCTCTTAATAAGTGTGAAAAAGACTTGGGGATTTTGGTTAACATTGAGTTCCATGTGAGCCAACAGTAGTATATAGCTCCCAGATAAAGCTGATTTTCTATTTAGAAATAAGGGAGGTAATAATTATGCTCTATCTTCTGATCAGCAGAGTAAGTGAACTACATCTGCTGTCTTTTTTCCCCTTTTTTATTTATCCAAAATAATTTCTCAAGGTTTGAAAACATTTTTGACACCTATTTATGTATTCTCATTTTGTTTATTCTACTTTTTAAATGTAAATCACTTTGTATTCACATTGTATCATTAATTTGTATCAACAGTTATTTTTGAATGACCCTTAATTTTTGGCTAAATTTGGAAGTTTCATAGGTCCATTTTCGTATATCTACTTACACAATCAAGCTTATTTTACAAGTTTCTTGTCCTTGAACCAAGCATCATCTCCTGTCCAAGAGAGTTAGGGAAAATGAAGAGGATGAAAAATCCTCCCCTCTGTTGCACATCCTTCCTCTCTTATATGCCTTCTGACTCTTCTACAAAATAGGAATAAAATGTGGTTTTACCAGCTGATTCCAAGGTTATATACTATTAAGAAATAAAAATAATCTAGTCTCTTGGAAACTGTTTTTACGAGATACTGTTAACTACCAGAGAATTTTACCAGGTGCCTAGAGCCAGATGGAAAGGTCTAAGACATTTAAGATAAAAGACTTCAAGTAGATTTTTAAACTAGGTGTAAGAAACTGCTCATTCAGGTTACTAGAGCACCCCTCCATAAAGCGTGCTTGCATATGTTCACTCGTTCACTTTATTCCTTTATTTATGCACTCAAAATATATTTAATATAGAACTTAGTTGCATTATGGGCCCTATAAGTCCTATATCTAGATTTTCCTATCTTAAGAATGCTTCAGTATAGTCAATATCCATTGAACCGGAGGCCTCTTTTAGCCTTTAAACAAGGCTGTTAGACTGGCTGACTTCCTCACTGCCTCCTTCCTTCTTTCCCTCCCTTCCTACCTTTCTTCCTTTTTTTTATTATGAACTATATCTTGCATACAAATGAACGTATATAATGTATATTAACAGGGTTAATAATAATAGTAGTAATAATGATAAGATTTATGTAAATACCATTCAGTTTCTAAAATAAATGTTTGAAGCCTTCTGTGGGTTTCTCCCCAAATGCATCTTCCTGCTACTGCCTACCAATGAAAGAACTCAACCTTTAAAATATCCTTTCTTTGCTGCTTTTCATAGTTTTACTATATGCATGTGTATCTCTAAACAACAACATTTTTAGTTTTGATTTCTGAAATATTTTATGAATGCAATTTGTACTTATTTTGCATCATATAAAGTTTTTGATGTTTATTCTTATGGATGTGTGTAACTCCATTCATTCAATTTCAATGTTGTGTACTATGCTACTATATGAATATATGATAATTTATTTATCAATTCTGTGGTCAGTGAACATTTATGTTGTTTTCAGTTTTTTCTTTTTCTATCAAAACAGTGCTTCAATAAGCATTCTTAGCCACATCTCGTGGTACATGTGTGCAAGAATTCCTCTAAGGAATGGAATTGCTGGGTCATAGACCATACCCATGCTCTACTTTATCTGTAGTGCCAAATTGTTTCTTGAAGTGGCTGTACCAGTTTGTACAAGAGTTCCAGTGTTCTGCCACATCCTTGGCTCTTGGTATTGTCTAATTCTTTAATTTTGGTTTATATGGAAAATGTGAAATGGCATCTCATTGTGGTTTCAGTTTTCATTTCTCTGCCTACTAATGAGATAAACTTTTTATTTTTATGTTAATCGAGCATCATGTTTCTACTACATGGTGAAATGACTATTTTGTTTTCTTTGTATTTCTATCTGTCTTTTAGGTTGCTAGTATTATTGATTTGTAGGATTTGATTATATATTGTATATATTAATCCTTTTGTGGCTTAATGTGATTAAATATCTTACCTCTGGTTGTAGGTTGTTTTTATAGTGTCTTTGAGGAACCAAAGTTAATTTTAATTTATTATTTAAAAAAAATCCTTTATAATTGGTGCTTTTTGTATCATTTTAAACAAATCCCTCCTTACCCTATAACCATAGGAATATTTTTCTATAATTTCTTCTATGAGTCTTAAAGTTTTGCCTTTCGCATTTACATTCTTTATGTATTTGGACTTGATTTTTGTTATGGTAGAAGGTAGGAATTCATTCTAATTTTTAAAAAATATCAATCAAGGGTCAGCACACTTTCTATAAAGGATAGGATAATAAATATTTTAGGTTTCTCAGGTTGTGTGGTCCCTGTTGTAATACTTAACTTTGTCATTGTACCACAAAAGCAGCCAAAGACAAGTTGTAAATGGATAAGCACGGTTGTGTCCCCATAAAGTTTTATTTACAAAAGCAGGAGACTTGTTGTATCTGGCCTGTGAACTGTAGTTGCCAACCCCTGATATGGACGACTAATTGTCTCAGAAAATTTTTTGTTTTCCTCTTTCCACTGATGCCCAGTGTCTGCTCTGTTGTGTAATGTTTCCATGTATGTACGAGTCTGTTTCTGGGCTTTGTATTTTTAAAAAAAAATTGTTTTAGTCGTCTGTCCCTGCACTTACATCCTACTTCCTAATTACTGTAGCTTTATTATCAGGTTTGATATCTGGCAGGAAAAACTCCCTCCTGATTCTTCTTTACATGTGCCTTGGCCTTTCTTGGCTTTCCCTCTTCTATGTAAATCTTAAAAATCAATTTGTCAAGTTCCACAAAAACTCCATATAGAATTTGGTTGAATTGTATTACATCCATTTGGGGAGAACTGAAATTAGAATATTGTATTCCTGTTTTGGGGCACATTAGAGCTCTCTTGTTATTTGAGTCATCTTTAGTGTCTTAAAGTTTATAATATTCTCTAAGTCTTGCACATCACTTTTTAGGTTTATTCCTACTACCTTATTTTTTGTGTTACTATGGTAAATGGCATCTTTCTAAAAATTGCATTTTCTAACTCCTTATTGTGTAAAATTTCAATAAAAATTTATATGCTGATCTTATATACATTTACCTGGCTAAACTCTCTTAATAATTTTAATATTTTTCTTTGGGGTTTATTGTCTGTATACAGTGATAGTTTTCCATCTTCTTTTCCATTCCCCATATTTTTTATTTATCTTATTTTACTCCACTGACTGAAACCTCCAGTACAACGTTGAATAGAAGTAACGAGAGTAGGAATCCTTGTATTTTCCCTGCTTTTTAAAAAATGATTTAACTGCATATGATATTTGTAATAGATTTTTTTGTTTGTGGAAGATGTATTTTCTTAGGTCAAGGAATTTGCTTTATTTTCCCCTTTATACCTGATAATTACAGTTTTGGGTTTGATTCTTTACCTTTTTTCCTTATGACTTTTATTTTTTTCATGTATTACAAGGCCCAGTTTCTCAGAACATCATCTGCAGATTTTTTTCAGGCCTGGGTTGAGGTGTGTTCTTCAGAGAGGCCTTGTGTCTGCTTCTACTAGTGTGGTTGGTCACCACTGTCTCAGGACCCCTTTAACTAAATTTTTGGCCTGACACTTTTTAGGCCACAATGAATTCCTAAACGGGGCCGATGTCTTCCTCTTCTTCCAAAGAATCCAGAGTTAAGGCTGAGAATGACTTGTATTATTCTTTTGGTGAAACAGGTTTTTTTTTTGTTTGTTTATTTGTTTTTCTGGTTTTGTCACCCCCCCTTTCATGTTCTGAGGATGTCACCCTTCAAAGGCATCAGGTTTAAGGGAGCGTCTCTAATCTGACCTTTCACTCTAAAAGGGCCCTTGGCTTGGGCTTCTCTTCTCCACATGTAACTGATTAAAACTCAGGGTCTAGGTCAGCAAGAATTGCCATAGACTTCAAAGCAGCTGTCAGTTCCCATGCTACTTATTTCTGAGGATTTGTGCTTTCTTTTCATTCTGGCCTTTGAGAAGTTCTCTTAATTTCTTGTCAGGTGGATAATACATTAGAAAAGATGTTTTAAAATATTTCATCTAGCATTTTAGTTGTGCTATACCACAAGGGGGTTCTCTGAAAATCTCTTCTGCTATGTTGCCCAAACCAGTATTTCCCCTTAACCTTTACCAGTGATGACAGCCTCCTGTCCTGAACTGTATCCCACCTGACCATGACTAACATCTAAATCAGTGGTTCTCAACTTTTGCTGCACATTGAGAAGCTTTTAAAAATCCTGAAGGTCAGGCCACACTCCAGATAAATTAGATTAGAATATCTGAGACATCAGTGATTTTTAAAGCTCCCACAGGATTCCATTGTGTAGCCAAGGTTAATAACACCCCTTAAAATCTAGCTGCTCATTTTGATTCATGTCTATTCCTGTTCACCTGCCTATTCAGCTGAGGAAACCACATTCACATAAAACACCAACTTTCTAATACTCCCGACCCGCCTCAAACCAATGTGCTTTTCGTATAACTAAATCTACTCTACCTGTGGTCAACTGAATAGGAAGATCTTCAGCTTGTTTTATTTTTCTTTACAACATTCTATTTTTTTTACCTCTTTCACAGTAGCCTGATGTAATTTTGTTTTCCTCTGCTGAGAAATTTTTAGTGCAAAGTCTCTTAATTTGCTAATTAATTCTGATAGGCTAGTTTCATAGTCTCAGCAGATCAGTGTGTGATATGCTTGGATTATGAATAGCTTAGCACGGAAAATGACGTAATTTCAATGGAATAAATTAGAGTCAATTAACATAGCAGAGTCAGTTTTCTTTTTGAATAATGAAGATTTGTTCAGAAAAGCACTCTGTTTTATCTGTAAAATGATCCATGCTTTTAACCATTATGACTGCCATAGCCCTTTTCCCTTTGGAGCTAATAATAAAAAAGGAGAAGATAAATGACAGGAGCAGCGAGGCCAGATGTAGCAAAACAGAGAGGCAGGGTAGTCACCATACTTTGTTCTAGGTCACAGTATGTTAATTGACCACAGCATGTTATTAAAATGCTGTATTTTGTGGCTGTCTTTAATAAAATACTAGGGCATCTAAAAATGTGATACAATTACAAGTTTATAATTATTTCTTCTGGAGAAGTAATGATGACATTTCCTGCAAGTCAAACAAGTTGGAGCTTTCTTATATATCTTTATTTATATATCTTTAGATTTAGGGCTTGAGACCAAGTTGAGTAAATAGAGATCTAGCTACCATATTAGCAAATGATTAGTTTCACACATTAATTTTAGTGTCTGCAAGATAAAATATATCTTCCCAAGTGAACAGATGGCTTAACCAGGAATGGCAGACTTTGTGTGATTTAATAGTGAGAGTTGAGGTTTAAAAAGCTTTAGAGAAAAATCATATTCTTTGGGTATGCACTTGGGCAAGTTGGTCTTTAGAAGCCTGCTATTGCTTTCCATAATAATGGATAATTATCATTATTTTCCTCAGGGGAACATTGTGTGGAATAACTAATTAATGATTGTAATGCACTTTGGAAGACATTCTGAGTAACTTTTAAGTATTTTGCATTTGAGTTATCAGGAGAAATTAAGCATGGATAAAGGAAACCTGGAAGAAAGGTTTTTAGATTATGAAATAATTTTTCTGACATTTTACTATGTTAATAGGTTTAGTTTCTTTTCAGAAATGCTATTATAATTTTATTTTATGTTTTCAGCCTTTTTTTTTTTTTTTGACTGTATGGCTTGCAGAATCTCATTTCCCTGACCATGGATTGAACCCGGGCCATGGCAGTGAAAGTCTGGAATCCTAACCACTAAGCAACCAGGGAACTCCCCTATTTCATGTTTAAAGATGCTGCTTATTATATTTTTTAAAAGATTCTGCTGCTGCGTCATGATGGTATGTGCCTAGAAGTGGCTGCAAGGTCCAATACATGGCGCAATAAATTTTATAAAATGTTGTCTGTTGGTTAACGCCATCTTTTGGTATATGGAGACCTGAATTTTCACCTTATTGCATGTATCACAGGTTTTTTTTCAAGAAAGCCCTTCCTAATTGTCACATATCAGGTATTTTTGACTATGGCTCTTATTTCTCAAATCAGTTATGTGGCAACTAGTTTCCAAAGATCCCTCCCTCCCAATGAATCACACCTCTTGGTGTTTATGCCCTTGTCTATCTTTTACACACTGAATCTGCGCTGGCTTTTTGTAACCAGATTGATGCTTCACGTATGCCAAAGACAGGTCACAAAAAGCCCTGTAGCTTCCACCCTGATTTCTTGGAATGCATGCTCTGGGCAAAGCCAGCTGCCATGTAGGAAATCCAGTTAACTTTGAGATTTCCATGCTGCAAGGTTACTCAAGTGAGGCATTTGAAGAGGTCATGTGGAAAAAAAATATATATGTACTTATTTATATATCAAGATATTGTATATATTTATGCATGCATTTGGCCAGTCCACAGCTGTTGCATCCATCCCATCTGAAAGGCCAGGCATGTGAGTGTAGAAGCATCTTAGGTGTCCAGACTAGCCTTCATATGGCTCAGCCGTCATTTGATTCCAACTGCATTAAAGAACCTAAGCAAGAGATGCCCAGCTGACCCAACTCCATACACAGAACTGTGAGAGAGAACACAGCTCTCTTGTTTTAAGCCCCTAAGCTTTGGGGTAGTTTGTTAAACAGCAGAAAGAACCAAAACAAAGGGCAATGAAGACCCTGACACTGTTTGCTACACTGGTATCATAGTGTTTCTTCATTTTAATTACCTTTGCTGATAGTATCATGTAGATCCTTCATATGCTAAGAGGATGTTCTTAAAACTTGTCACAGTGACATCTAAAAGAGTACCTTTTCCAGTCTCCAGTGCTATCTGTGGGTTTCATGCTTGCTTGAAAATAGAATTGGCCCTGTGACCTATTGTTAATATTTCAAGAAGCCTAACCAAAATGGTACATTTACCCAAGATGCAGCTGTTTGTTTTTGCTTTTGCTTTGGTGTTTATCAACCTCTCTGTGTATCTCATTGAAATGAATTAACTTAAATGCAGTGGTTGTTTGTTTTTGTAGGACAAAACACCAAAGCATAAGTTTTTTTTTCCTTTTTTTTGCAAGCAATATGTTCAAGTGGAGTATATGCAAAAAGTATCTTTTATATGTAATCTGAATATACATTTCAGTATTACATGCAATTTTCTAAATACTTTATATATGAGATCAAGTGAATACTTAATCAAGTGAGAGAAAAGAATACTCTTTTAACTTATGAATAGGATAAAGAGTAAACTGTTCAACTTGAAAAGAATGTTTACTTGAGCGTAATTCCCTTAAGGTGCTATTTCGTGATCAAGGGTTCTTAACCTAGGATCTACTGTGAGGGTGCATGGATAAGCTTTAGGATACCTGTGTATTATGTATTTTATATTATAATTATATATTTGTTTATGTGATGATTTTACTTGTGTGTCTTTCTTCCATTAAACTCCAAGGTATGGGTGTCTGTTCTGCTCCTAATTTTATCTTTAATGGTTAGCACAATGCTTAGCATAACAGTGACTCAAATATTGAAGGAGTGAAAGAAATGATATTATATGAAACCATCTTATTTACATACTGCGCCATTTTCAGAGAGTTGTCTGCTTTAAGTGTGTGCCTTGAAGTGGTGGTGAGCATACTCTGTTCCATCCACCCTGATCACACATTTGTGATATGGCAGGTGTAGTTAAAGCTTCAAAGTGTGGCTACAGAAACCAAGGACTTTTGAATGCTGTCTATACAGAGTTCTATTCCAGAATAGGTAAGTTAGAAGCATGGTATTTATACTCTCAAGATAAGTTTCATTGTGACCAAAAATGCCCAGTAGTGCCCTCAGGGATGCCTCCCAGGTCATCTCAAACCAGATCGCATACATCTTGTCTTCAAAGAATGCGGAGGGTAGCTGTCTGATATTCAGGTGAACAATGATGAGTGAGGGCTTCTGATACTCAGAGGGCAAAAAATCATTTCTGAACTACAGAATAACATAGCCACTTAGTTCAGTGGTATTAATGTAATTTAGTGGTGTTGCTAAATTTACAGTTAAAGTTATTTAGGCTTAAGCTTTCCAAATTCTTGCTAAACTTCTGAAATGTTATTTTTAGTAATGTATTGTTTGCTTATTTGCCTTTTTGATTCTCTTGTACCAGGGAAGATTTTGATGTGGTGCTTGTTCAGATAATACAGATAGCATTATGTCTCACTGCTCTGGCGGGTGATTTATTTTCTGATTTTCCCTATTTTCTATTTCCTCTCCTTTGCTTTCCTTGCTTCCTTGGCTCTCTTCTCTCTAGCCCTTTTTCGTTTAACCTGTCTCAAGACCCTATCTCTTATGTGCTTTCATGCTCAAGTCAATCCATACATATAGACAGAAAGATGTACAAATGTCAGCTTTCTATTTTGAGCAGAAATCACCTTCCCAGAATGTTTATAAAAATGGCTTACTTCTCTCAGGAGATTCATTCATCAAGACAGAAGTTGGTCCTCCTGTACAAAATGGAATGGAAATAGAAACAGTCAAAATATACTACGATAAACACCGCAATCAGAGATAGGATGGGGAAGGGAAGCCTAAATTGGAGGAAAATGTTGGCTGCTTGTGAGGCAAAGAAATAGAACAACAAATGTTCCTTCAAATTGCAACATGAGAGGAAAGTTATCCAGGGATGTACTAGACTTAAAATTTTATCCAGGACTGCCTTGAACCAAGGCTGAGCTCCTAGAATTATAGGTAAGATCCATGCATATGTCAACATCATAATTTCATGAGATTCTAGAACATAAGAGCTGGAGGACTCTGTAAGACAAGAAAGGCATGTCTTATCCAAGGTCGCACAATAGGTTATAACTGGAACTGGAATTCAGATATTCTGATTTCCAAGTCACGATTAAAATTCACTGCTTATAAGCAGTATAATTGTTTTCTGGTTCCTGGAGATGCAGCCCTTACATCACCTGTGATCTCCCCTGTCCTCTCTAGTTTGCTCTGTGGGATGTGATCATCAGGCACCATTTCAGTCACACTTCGAGCACTAGCCCCCTCATTGTCAATGGCAGTATCTCTTAAGTTAAAAGGGAGTGACATAGCATATAATGCAGTCTAACTAGAGAATCCTCACTTTCACACAGAGAGAAGTAGTTTATTTGACAAATGGGCTGCCGTTGAAATCTGTCCTAAGAATATTCAAGGACTTTCTTAAGGGAATTGATATCTTAACTTTTTTGGTACTAACAAAGATTTCCATTATGTGTAGAAAATAACCTTCCCTTTACTTGAAATATATTTCAGGGATAAAAAGATGAGTTGATCCATACCTACTATGAAGTACTTCAAGAAGTCTAGCTAGGCAGGTCTATTATGAACTTTAGCTATAGAGAGAAGCATTTATTTGCTTCCCGATTCACTCTATCTCTTCAGTACCTTCTTTATGCATTGAAGAAAATGGTTTTTACTCAACATGATTTTTCTCTGGTTTATGTGGTTTAGAAAAAGAGACGAGCTGGTAGTGCACCAGTTCCTCTGTGATTGTCCTTTTACAGTTGGGATGTTTTTCTGTCCACTTAGCCCATGATTATTCTGCCTTTGAAGTCAACATTTTTATTATAGTTATTTACACAACATCCAAGATTGTTTTGATTTCATTGCTCAACCATTTCTAAACCTGTTTTTCTTTAGGAGATATTTATTTCCCTCCTATATTCAGAAAGCATATGTACATGCACACACTTCATGTGGTCACACCACGTCCTACATGACCTGTGGATGGTAAAATAGTCTTGCTTCTAAAATAAGCTGTTCACTGTGTCTTCAAATAGTAATGATATAAAGGGAGCATAAAAGAGCTTTATTGAGGAGATAATTTTATGTGAAAATTAACTTATATGCATCCTGCAATAGGTATGCATTAGTTAACAACATCGGTGACTGTGTCCCACTTGTAAAACAACTTACTCCTCAGTGTTCACTACATGTAGACCAGCACAAGGAAATTGGTGACAGTCGGAAAGCAAATAATCAAGTTCCAAGCTAGATGAGCATATGTTTCTGGGATCAGAATGTGACCCACTCTTTTGATTTATCTAAAAGCCCATTAATGCAGATTTTTTAAAAATTAAATTTGCTTGATGCCACCAAACCATCAAAGCCATATAACCATTTAGATAGGCACTGCAGAGATATCATGAAGTATTTTAATTCTACCACGTGTTACAGAAATTAACCAAATTACCTTTATTGTGTTTTCTGATGTAGTATAATCAGTTAAGTAAATTCCTAATGGCAAATATAGATTCTTCGTCTTCCATATCCTAAATTCTGATGTTTGTGTGTGCTGAGGAGTGAAGCTTTATAAAAGTTGAGTTATGGAGATGAAGAAAAAGGAATTAAATTGTCAGGAAAACAATATTGCTAGAATTATAGAAATTTATTCTTGTTTGAAAAAGTGATTGGGGACCATTTGTTTAGGAAAACTATATTAAATTATGCTAATTTAATAACATCTTTAGTTCTAGAATCCTGATTATACCCCTCTTGGTATTAAAGGGTTATGTGCTTGGATTTTGTTTAAATCATCTTAAAACATTTCCTTAAACTTAAGTTCTGTAGGCACTGTTCCAGAGTTCCATAACAAATTTTATAATTTGAGCTTTGTTGAGAGAGATATTCTTTTAGAAAATTTAATTAATTAATTTATTTTTGGCTATGTTGGGTCTTCTTTGCTGCGCGCGGGCTTTCTCTAGTTGCGGTGAGCTGGGGTTACTCTTCTTGCGGTGCACGGGCTTCTCATTGCAGTGGCTTCTCTTGTTGCGGAGCACGGGCTTCTCATTGCAATGGCTTCTTTTTTGCGGAGCACGGGCTCTAGGTGTGCAGGCTTCAGTAGTTGTGTCATGTGGGCTCAGTAGTTATGGCTGATGGGCTTTAGAGCACGGGCTCTAGATCGCAGGCTCAGTAGTTGTGGCGCACGGGCTTAGTTGCTCCGTGGCATGTGGGATCTTCCCAGACCAGGGCTCAAACCCGTGTCCCCTGCATTGGCAGGTAGATTCTTAACCGCTGTGCCACCAGGGACGTCTGAGAGATATGTTTTTAAAATATAGCCCAAGAGTGTGTTCATTAAAAATCATCAGGGTTGTCTCTCAAAAACACAGATTTTGAGGCCCTTCTCAAACTGACCAAATGCCTGACTTAATAAGAATCCCAGGTGATTCTACTATACACTAACCATTGAGAACCACTGCTTTATTAAGTAGTAATCTTTTTCCTTTTATAGACCCTCCTCCCCCTGAACTCTTGAAACATCCCCTGTCCTCTACCTTAGCCCCTCATTAGTAATTAAAACAATATCAGAGGAGATAAATGACTTTCATACCAATAACAATCTTTTCAACACCCTTCCTTCACATGTTGCAGGGAAGAGAGAAACTGGGAAGGTTTTCGAAGGGGAAATCGAGAAGTGGATTCTTCATACTTGAATGCTGGCAGGCCTCTTTATCCATCTTTCATTGCCCCAATCCAGACATGGTATCAAAGAATGGTCATGATAGTGACTTTCATTTATATAGCCCTCTTCTATTGAAAAAGAAAGTACACATTAAAAAAAATTCATATAACTTCCAGAAGGAAACCTAGGTCATTTTGCTCAATTCTGTCATTTTACAGGTGAAGAAAATGATGCCTAGAGAGGTTATGTGGTTTGTTCAAGGTCATACTCCTAATTGTTGGCAGAGCTAGAATAGGGACCCAGGTATCCTGACTCCCAGACCATTGATCTTTTTAGGGCATATTATTATAATAATATTGTATATTGCAATTATTTACTTGACGAGCACATTGTTTTGTGGCTAGAACATCATGATTTATTGTTCTTAATAGTCTCACTGCTTTCCCAGGTCTGTTTCTATTTATTGTATGTTGTGGGAAAACAGCTAAAAATGCATTTCTTCTTGAGTGAGCTTTGGTGCAAATTGTAGCTTTCAAAGGGAATTAGATCCCTTTTGCTTGAGGTTGAATTTGGTAACGCTTTATTTTAGGCATCAAGGCATGGTGCATTTAATTAGCACTCACTGTAATAACACTGACTAGTGTGAATTGTTGGTTTAAATCTGGATGGTTGTATTACTGTACTTGGAGCAGAATCCACCCACATGCTGTTATATTCACTGGACTCTTCTCTCTCTTGCTCTGTTTTGATTTAGGAAAAAAAAAACAAAAACATGAGAAACCAAAAAATAAAAACTGCTTCTGTTTCTTCCTCTGGAATGTTTAATCCATGGTTGTTGGATATATTCCAAGTATCTAGTGGCGGGGACACAGTAACAAGGTGTTTTGCCCTTTCTGATTATGTGACAGTTCAATTGGGTAGTTATTTAAATTTGGATTTAGGCCATTTGGGTAACATATTATGGTGATAAAAATTCTTCTTCTCTAAAAATCTAGACAGAGAGCTAAGAAACACAGAACATTAGTCCAAACAGATCAGTGGGAATCATTGTAATTGGACCTTGTCTGTAAAGAAATAGGCAAGAGGAAAAGTTTAACTTGAGTGAGAGAAGTGTCACATTTTTGTGCATGAAAAATGGTAGTCCTGAAGAACAGAATCTGCTGAGCACAGTGACCATTTTCAGTCAAGAAAAATGCTTTCTCTATTAAAATCCTAAGGAAGAAACCCCTGAATTAATTTCAGATTTTCAATCAAGAAAAGTGAAGGAAAGTAGAAGGATTAGGGAACAGGTTTGTCACAGAAGCAGTAAGAGCAGTGAAATATATATCCTAGAGACTTTCCCCCCACACCCAGAGTATTAAAAGCATCCACCTATTAATTTGATTTTAATTGAAGCTTTTCAAAGAAAACTAAAAAGTAACAGGAGTCTTTGAGCAGAGTTATAATGAATAGGATTGTACCGTCAGCTCCTACAGAGAAAATGTCAATAGAAGACTTCTGCTTCTGGCAGAACGATAAATATGGTATTCCAAAAAGCTGGATAAAATAAAATAAACATAATTTTAATTGAAAAGCTGACTTTGTAAAAAAGTAAGGGAAATCTCCAAATGCCAGGAACAAAATTTTAGAAACAAAACCAAAACAAAATTCGGACCTCAAGCAATTATGGAATTGAAACCAGGGAGATAAGCAAGTTTGGGAACTCAGGTTGCTGTGGGAACAAAGGCTGCTATGAAGAAACTTGTCTTGGGGATTAATAGCTTCTGGTGGAGAATTCTGTGGAAATCTGACCTGAGGCCATCAAAAAGTGGCTAAACCTGGACCCTAAAAGGGATAGCACTCTTCGAGAAAGTGGCCTAGAAGATACCCACTTGGCTGGCAGATTGAACAAAATAACCTGACATCTTGGTGACTCTGGTTTGGGGAAGTGGGGAAGCTTTCTTGAGAATTTGCAACTACAGATCTCAGGCCTGCCCTCACCTAGATTTGGAGCTTGAATTTAAATTATCTGCATAGTAGGACAAATCCAAGCTAAGACATTATTTTAAAGTAATTCTTGTTTGGAGTCCCTCGTATGGTACCTAGCAGAAGCAAGTACCAAGCTTCCCTGATGATCCACCTGCCACCCAAGACTCAGAAATGCCAGACACTGTGTTTAGCCAAATAACATATGATGAAAAATGACAGCGACATTGGGAAACCATGAGAAAGTTAATGAAAATGACAAACAACAGATTTAGATTTCTAAATATACTTGAGGTATTGTCATTACCAGCAAAATAATATAATATACTTAATACATAAAATATAAAGAAAGAAAAAAGCAGTACATGAGAGAGTATCAAATATGGCATACGGATTTAAAGACATACTTCTAGAAATGAAAATATGATTAATAACTTTAAAATTCGTAAATTAAACATATTAGACTCAGGTGAAGAGAGAATTGGTAAACTGGTAGATTGATATAAAATTATCAAGAAAGCAAAACATAGAGAAATAGGTAGAAAATATGAGAGTTTAAGACAAATGGAGAATTAAATAAGTACTAGTGTATGGCTACCCACATTAGTAGATTGGAAAAATAGAATAAAGGAAAAATAATGCTTTAGAAATTTCCAGGACTGATGAAAGAAAATTCTTAGATTCAGAAAAGCCCAGTGTATCTCACCTACAATAAATAAAAAGAAACCCATACTAAGGTACATCATGGTAGAACTGTAAAAAATTTAAAAAAGAAAATACTAAAAGTACACGGTAGTGAAACACAACTAGTACAAAGGCATAATAGTTAGAAAATCAATATCTTCAAAATGCTAAAAGAAAAAATGGTCTACCTAGAACTGAGTGCCCAGAAAGTCTATATTTCAGGAATGAGGGTTAAGTGAATAACATGCTGAGAGTATTTACCATTAGCAGACCTTCACTAGAGGAACTTCTAAAGGATGTACTTAAGAAAAAAAAAAGATCTGAGAAAGATGACCTGAGATTTAAAAAAAAAAAAAGAATGGTGAGCAAAGAAAATAGTACATATGTGGGAAATTAGAAATAAACTTTATGTTGAAAACAATAATAATTTGTGATAGAAAATATTATAAGGTATAATTAAAATGCTGGACACAAACATGTAAGCTAGGAGGGAGTTGGTGAAGTCTGAGCTCATTGTGTGGTCTCGGATGATGGTAAATGATAACAGTAATGCTCCTACTAGCTTCATGAATTTAGTGCTTGTGATACGTCAGTCATGTTCTGATTGCTGTGTGTATAGTTACCCACACTAGGGTGCACAGTAACCCTATGAGGTTAGTGATATTATTTGCGTTTTACGGACGATAAAACTGACAACCTGAAGCCACAGAAGTGAGACAGGATTTGAAAATCCAGGTGATTTGGTTTGCGTCCATGATCCTAACCACTAGGTTGTCCTACTACTGATTAATTTCAAACTTTTATGCGTGGTAAAATTTTAAAGGTAACCACTAAAAGAAAAATAGTGCACAACTACTTATGCATTAGAGGAGAAAAATGGAATAAGTGGGGAAGATTGTTAGCAATTCCACCTAAGCACAGAGCAATCAGACCAAATAAAGAGCACAAAATAAGATGGTATAAACAAATCAAAAGATTTCAGTAATATGTAAATGTAATAGAAGTTTCTTTTTTTTTTTTTTTTTTTTTTTTTTTTTTTTTTTTGCGGTACGCAGGCCTCTCACTGCTGCGGCCTCTCCCACTGCGGAGCACAGGCTCCGGACGCGCAGGCTCAGTGGCCATGGCTCACAGGCCCAGCCGCTCCGCGGCACGTGGGATCTTCCCAGACCGGGGCATGAACCCGCGTCCCCTGCATCGGCAGGCAGACTCCCAACCACTGCGCCACCAGGGAAGCCCCAGAAGTTTCTTTTTAAAGGAGGTTGAGATTGAATTAAAAACAGAAAATCCAGCTATATTGTGTTTAGACAAAACACAGTCAAAACACAAGGACACAGATAGTTTGACAGAATAAGGATGAAAAAAAGATATACCAGGCAAATACTAACTGAAAGAAAGCTGAGATAGCTATCTTAATGTAGGATAATACAGACTTGAAGGCAAAAAACACTATTGGTTATAAAAACAGTCACTATATTATAAGCAAAGATTCACTACACCAAGGAAGAGATAAATAGCATTTTAAAGTTATATGCGCCTAATAAAATAGTTTTAAATTATATTAAAAAATTGATAGAAATGATTGGAGAAATTGACAAACCTACTATCAGGGTGGGAGATATCAGAAACTTCTGGGTCAAACAGTTAATAAGGAAATAGAAGGTTAACGACACACTTGGGAACTTTGACTTAATGCACATACACCAAACTCTTCGCTTCCAAACTATGGACTGTGTTATTTTTCTCAGTCATTTACAAAGTGACAAAACATTTACAAAAATTGACAATGAAGCTGTAAGTCACCTTCAGTCAACTTTAAAGAGCAGTATTATACTGATCACACCACATGCACTGTCTATGTAGTGAAATTAGTCATCAGTTAAAAAAAACACAGAAAACAAAATGAATCCCCTCTCTTGTCTTTTAATTTAAGTCATTCTAAATAACTCATGGGTAGAAGAAGTAATCAAAATGGAAATTTTAAAAAATACTTAAAATTAAACAATAATGAAATGATATATATCAAAATTTGGGGATATGGTAAAAGTGGCACTTGGAAATGACCCCACAGCATTAAGTGCTTGTAATAGGAAAAAGAAAGGCTGAGAATGAATTAAGTCTAACATAAGAAGCTAGGAAAAAGTAGAATAAATTAATAAACACAAAGAAAGTAGAAGGAAGAAAATAGTAAAGAGCAGAAATTAATGAAATAGAAGGCAATGTAGAGGACCAATAAAACCTAAAATTAGATGAATAAAATTGCCAAATTTCTGGTGACATTTCTCACCTGAGTATAAAATGTGAAGAGACCCATCACAAGGATACCAGTGTAGATACAGAAATATAGTCCAAATAAGGACAAGTTTATTTAATTTTTTTCTTTTGTAAACGTAAACTTTATTTAAAATTTTACATATATGAAACGTAACTGTTTTTAGGATTTATATCTGTGAGTTTTGATAAATTCATAGAGTTGAATATCTGTTACCATAATCAAGTTACTGAACAGATCAGTCACTCTCCCAAATTTCTTTGTGTTGTGTCTTTTTAGACAGCTACTCACCCAGTCCCCCAAACTTCTGGCAACTGGTGATTCTGATTATCTGTCCCTAAAATTTTGCCTTTTCCAGAAAGTCATGTAAATGAAATCATGCAATATTTAGCCCTTTGTGTCTGGCTTCTTTCATTTAATGTAATACATTTGATAAACATTCATATAATATGTGTCAGTAGTTTGTTTCTTTTCGTTGTTAAGGAGTATTCCCTTGTATGATTATACCACGGTTTGAGTATCCATTCAGTAGTTGAAGAACATTTAAGATGTTTCCAGTTTTTAACAATTATGCATAAAGCTGTTATAAATATTCATGTACAGGTTTTTGTGTGAACAGAAGTTTTTATTTCTCTTGGTAAGTACTAGGAGTGAGATTGGCATATGGTAAATGCATTATAAGTCTTACATATATATTAAAAAAAGACATACTGTTTTCTAAAGTAGCTGTATCATTTTGCATTCCCACTACCAATATCTGAGGATTCCATTTGTTTTGCATCTTCACCAGCACTTGCAATTTTCAGTTTTTAAAAAATGTTAGCCATTCTAATAGGTATATATTGGTGTGTACTTGTGGTTTTAATTTGCATTTCTTTAATGACTAATGATGTTGAACATACTTTCATGGGCTTATTTGCCATCTATGTATCTTCTTGGTGAAGTTTCTGTTTAATTTTTGTTGTTGCTACTCATTTTCTAATTGGGTGGTTTACTTAATTTGAATTTTCAGAGTTCTTTATATATTTTGGACATCCTTGTTTGTGATGTATTAACCTTATTATATATTGCTGAACTTTATATTTAATATTTTGTTGAGAATTTTTGTGTTCATGATAACAAGAGGTATCAGTCTCTAGTTTTGTTGTAATGTTTGGTTTTAGCATCAGAGCAGTACTGACTTCTTAAAATGATTTGGGAAGTGCTTCATTCTCTTGTGTTTTCTGGGAGAGTTACTGTAGAGTTGGTATTATTTCTTCCTTAAATGTTTGATACAATTCACCAGTAAAATCATCTGGATCTGGAGTCTGCCCCCCTTCCTAATTTCCTCTCTCTCTTTGCAGTGATTTTTGTTAAAAAAATTATTGAAATATATTTAATATATAACATTGTGCCAGTTTAAGGTATACAACGTGTTAACTTGATACATTTATATATTTTTATTTTTAAAATTCTTGTGGAACCTCCATTATTGTTTTCCATAGTGGTTGGACCAATTTAAATTTCCACCAACATTATACAAGGGTTCCCTTTTCTCCACATCCTCACCATCACTTGTGATTTCTTGTATTCTTGATGATAGCCATTGTAATAGGTGTGAGGTGATATCTCATTGTGTTGTTGTTTTTTTTTTTTGCGGTACGCGGGCCTCTCACTGTTGTGGCCTCTCCCGTTGCGGAGCACACCAGCCACTCCGCGGCATGTGGGATCTTCCCGGACCGGGGCACGAACCCGTGTCCCCTGCATCGGCAGGTGGACGCTCAACCACTGCGCCACCAGGGAAGCCCTCACTGTGGTTTTGATTTGCATTTCTCTGATGATTAGTGATATTGAGTATCTTTTCATGCGCCTGTTGGCCATTTGGGTGTTTTCTTTGGAAAAATGGCTATTCAGTTTGTCTGCCCATTTAAAAATCAGATGGTTTGTTTTCTTGCTATTGAGTTGTATGAGTTTTTTATATACTTTAGATGTTAACCCCTTATCTAATACATGGCTTGTAAAATTTTTTTCCCATTCTGTAGGTTGCCTTTTCATTTTGATGATTGTTTCTTTTGCTGTGTGAAAGCTTTTAAGTTTGGATGTGTCCTGTTTGTTGATTATTGCTTTTGTTTGTGCGTTTTGTGTCAATCTAGAAAATCATTGCTAAGACCAGTGTTGAGGACCTACTTCCCTAAGCTTTCTTCTGGGATTTTTATGGTATTGGAGCTTTTTTTTTAATGTTTTATCTATTTTGAGTTAATTTTTGTGAGCAGTGTCAGCTAGGGGTCCCATTTCGTTATTGTGCATGTGTTTATCTAGTTTTTCCAACACCATTTGTTGAAGAGTGATTTTCTTTTGGAAGATTTAAACTAAAATTTAATTTCTTTAATACATATAGCATTCTTCAGGTTATTTCTTCTTGAATGTTTTTTGTCTTTTATCTAAGTTGTCAAATTTAGGGGCATAGAATTGTTCATAGTATTCTCTTATTATACTTTTAATATCTGTGGGGTTTTTAATAGTGTCCCCTCTTTTATTACTGATGTTGATAATTCATGTCTTTTTACAGTCTGACTAGAAATTTATTAATGTTATGATTTTTTCAAAGAACTTGCTTTTGATTTCATTGATTTTCTATATTTTTGTCTTTTAAATTTAATGACTTTTGCTTATATTTTTATTCTCTCTTTCTCCTTGTTTTGGAGTTAATTTGCTTGTATTTTTCTCATTTCTTAGGTCAGAAGCTTAGATTATCTAGTTGACACTGAATCATTTAATGTTATTAATTTCCCCCTAAGCATTCATTGCTTTAGCTGAATTTAATAAATTCTGATGTGTTGTGTTTTCAGTTTAATTTAGTTCAAAATATTTTCTAATTTCCCTTGAAACTTCCTGTTTGGGCCATAGGTGATTTATAAGTGTATTGTTCAATTTTAAATATTTAGAATTCTCTTGGTGTTTTTCTACTTTCGATTTCAAGTTTAATTTTTTTATAGTCATAGGACATCCTTTGTATGATATATAGTTGACCCTTGAACAACAGTTTTGAGCTGCACAGGCCTGCTTATATGAGGATTTTTTCCAGTAAATGCATACTGTATTACTACATCATTCATGGTTGGTTGAATTTGCAGATACAGAACTTTGGATACAGAGAACTGACTGTGAAGTTATATGCAGATTTTTGACTGTGTGAGGGGTCAGTGCCCCTAATCTCCATGTTATTTAAGGGTTAAATGTATATTTTAAAAAATTTGTTAAGGAAATTTGTGGCCCAGAATATAGTTTATCTCAGTGAATGTTCCATGACCACTTGAAAATAAGGTGTATTCTACTGTTATTGGGTAGAGTGTTCTATAAATGTCAGGTTGATCAAGTTGGTTAACAGAGTTGTTCAGGTCTTCTATAGCCTTACTGATTTTCTGTGTACTAATTCTGTCAGTTACTGAGTGAGGAGTCTTGAAGTCTCCAACTATAATCGTGGATTTGTCTATTTCTCCTTTTAATTTCATTGGGGTTTTGCTTAATATATTTTGAAGCTCTGTTGTTAGTTCCATACAGTTTTAGAATTTTTATGTCTTCTTGGAGAGTGACTTCTTTACCATTAATTATGTGATGTTCATCTTTAGCTCTGTTATTTATTATTCCTTGCTCTGAAGTCTATTTTTTCCTGATGTTTATGTTGCTATCCAGCCTTCTTTTGTTTAATTTTTAAATTTTATTTTATTTATTTATTTTATACATCAGGTTCTTATTAGTCATCAGTTTTATACACATCAGTGTATACATGTCAATCCCAATCACCCAATTCATCACACCACCACCCCCCCCCTCCGCCACTTTCCCCCCTTGGTGTCCATACATTTGTTCTCTACATCTGTGTCTCAATTTCTGCCCTGCAAACCGGTTCATCTGTACCATTTTTCTAGGTTCCACATATATGCCTTAATATACGATATTTGTTTTTCTTTTTCTGACTTACTTCACTCTATATGACAGTCTCTAGATCCATCCACGTCTCTACAAATGACCCAATTTCATTCCATTTTATGGCTGAGTAATATTCCACTGTATATATGTACCACATCTTCTTTATCCATTTGTCTCCTGATGGGCATAGGTTGCTTCCATGTCCTTGCTATTGTAAAGAGTGCTGCAGTGAACATTGGGGTGCATGTGTCTTTTTGAATTATGGTTTTCTCTGGGTATATGCCCAGTAGTGGGATTCCTGGATCATATGGTAATTTTATTTTTAGTGTTTAAAGGAACATCCATACTGTTCTCCGTAGTGGCTGTATCAATTTACATTCCCATCAACAATGCAAGAGGGCTCCCTTTTCTCCACACCCTCCAGCATTTGTTTGTAGTTTTTCTGAGGATGCCCATTCTAACTGGTGTGAAGTGGTACCTCATTGTAGTTTTGATTTGCATTTCTCTAATAATTAGTGATGTTGAGCAGCTTTTCATGTGCTTCTTGGCCATCTGTATGTCTTCTTTGGAGAAATGTCTGTTTAGGTCTTCTGCCCATTTTTGGATTGGGTTGTTTGTTTTTTGCATAGTGAGCTGCATGAGCTGTTTATATATTTTAGAGATTAATCCTTTGTCCATTGATTTCGTTTGCAAATATTTTCTCTCAATCTGAGGGTTGTCTTTTCATCTTGTTTATGGTTTCCTTTGCTGTGCAAAAGCTT
Source organism: Neophocaena asiaeorientalis asiaeorientalis (assembly GCF_003031525.2). Taxonomy (NCBI): domain Eukaryota; kingdom Metazoa; phylum Chordata; class Mammalia; order Artiodactyla; family Phocoenidae; genus Neophocaena; species Neophocaena asiaeorientalis. The sequence goes on along the minus strand of NW_020172293.1, from coordinate 1,998,631 downwards.
TGAAGTTTCATTAGGTCCCATTTGTTTATTTTTTTATTTCCATGACTCTAGGAGGTGGATCAAAAAAGATCTTGCTGTGATTTATGTCAAAGAGTGTTTTTCCTATGTTGTCCTCTAAGAGTTTTATAGTGTCTGGTCTTACATTTAGGTCTTGAATCCATTTTGAGTTTATTTTTGTGTATGGTGTTAGGGA